>NC_135889.1:5678101-5735601 GCF_964194155.1 Cetorhinus maximus | reverse complement strand
AGAAATGAGGGGTTTACTAGAGTCATTTCAGAGTCAACCACATTGCTGTGGGCCTGGAGTCACATGTAGGCCAGACCAGGTAAAGACAGCAGATTTCCCTCCCTAAAGGGACATTAGGGAACCAGATGGGCTTTTACAACAATCGATGATAGTTTCACGGTCACTTTTACTGAGACTAGCTTTTTTTTGATTGTTTCAGATATTTTATTAATTGAATTTAAATTCCACCAGCTGCTGTGATGGGATTTGAACCCATGTCCCCAGAGCATTAGCCTGGGAGCCTGGATCACGAGCCCAGTGACATCACCATTTAATCTTCAACAGCCACACCATCACCCCAGCTCAGGTGCTAGCACTGCATGTACGTTACAGGATAGTATAGAGTCAGGCTCTGGGCATGGTGAATTGGTCACTGTCAGGCCAGGGCAAAGGGATATATTGCATACCAGCTTACTAGAGGGCAAGGTCACGGGTGAATTCAGCTGCAGGGGACTCAGATGAGGACTTTGATAGGCGGCCTACAGGAGAATGCTGACGAGGTTGCACACTGAGCTGCTTGGTGCATTGATGGCATCCTCGCCCTGTCAAGGAGAATGGAGAAGTCTGATTCCAAAGTGGGACAGGGCTTCACGCAGAGCTTACAGCCCATCCTTTTCACCATGGAAGTTGGGGCCAACTCCGTGACTGGAGCGCCAACAGACCCACCCACGATGGAGAGTCTGGTGACCCAACCATGATGGAGAGTCTGGTGACCCAACTATGATGGAGAGTCTGGTGGCCCAACCATGATGGAGAGTCTGGTGGCCCAACCATGATGGAGAGTCTGGTGAACCAACCACAATGGAGAGTCTGGTGACCCAACCATAATGGAGAGTCTGGTGACCCAACCATAATGGAGAGTCTGGTGACCAACCATAATGGAGAGTCTGGTGACCCAACCATAATGGAGAGTCTGGTAACCCAACCACATAATGGAGAGTCTGGTAACCCAACCATAATGGAGAGTCTGGTGACCCAACCATAATGGAGAGTCTGGTGACCCAACCATAATGGAGAGTCTGGTGACCCAACCATAATGGAGAGTCTGGTGACCCAACCATAATGGAGAGTCTGGTGACCCAACCATAATGGAGAGTCTGGTGACCCAGCCATGATGGAGAGTCTGGTGACCCAACCATGATGGAGAGTCTGGTGACCCAACCATGATGGAGAGTCTGGTGACCCAACCATGATGGAGAGTCTGGTGACCCAACCATGATGGAGAGTCTGGTGACCCAACCATGATGGAGAGTCTGGTGACCCAACCATGATGGAGAGTCTGGTGGCCAACGTGTGAATTGCAGCACAGACGGAACCCAGCCAATGTCTCAGTGCTGCAGTGCAAGGTCAGGCACAGGTCGCGAGACCCTTGCTTGTAGCCATGCAGGCTCAGACTGCTGCCATCATGGCTGGGGTAGCCAGTGCTCAAACGGCTCTCCAGGCTCTCGTGACAATTTGTCCTCTAAGCAGGATTGCGGAGGTGCTGGCCCTTGGGAGTGTCAGTGGTGCCCTTGGGCGCTGACCTGCTCTCCTCTCTCAGGGTGACAGCACCTGCCATTGCCACTCTGCCAGTGCCTTTGCTGTCACCTCTCAGCCAGCCCAGTCTGAAGGTGCCCACTCCATGATGGTTATGGTCTGCTTGGAGACTGGTAACTTTTAAAAAGGAATTTGAATTTCCAGTGACCAACTTAAAGGATCACATGACAAGAATTCAAGTTTTACAACTTTTACTGCAACAAATAAACTAAAAGCAACATTGATTAAACACTATTTAGTTGGCAACATATACTTTAAACCACAGAACAGGACCCCCTTCTTTTACTTGCAGCACAACTGAAAATTGCCTCTCCGTGGTTATTGTTCACATTGTCCCTTATCTAGGCATTCACTTCTCCCAGAACCAGTCCAAAGTGATTCTTAGCTCCCAGGGTTTTATTTCCATTCTTTACCTTTGCCAGCCTGGTAACTTTCAAACCCAGAATTGTTTTTCACTGGAGATTCTCCCTCTAACACAAGCTAGGTGAATCTTTCAGCCTTGCTTCAAATCCTCACAAATTTAGTCTTTTCAGTTTAAGTGTGAGTTCCCACCCATATTCCTGTGCGGTGAACCAGGGAGACTTTTAGCCTCTAGTTGCTCTCTCTCACTCAGGCCTTGGAAGACTGTGAGTTTCAGGGGTATTTTAAAAACCCTTCCCCCTTTAAGAGCTCATCTTCATGAAAACGTGAATCATATGGGCCATGGATCTAGGTAGAAAAGCTGAAGAGCTATTTTTTAAAAACCCAACTCTATTCTACCTTGTAGGTAAATGTACAGTTTAAAGTGTAACCATTTACAACACAATATTCTCAACACCTCCCTGGGACTTCGGTGATCAGCATTCTAACCACTGTAAACGCAGATACTGCAGCCATATCTCCAAGTATGAACACCTTACTACATCTTTCCAGCAAAAAAAACCCGGGCCTCCTTTTAATCTTTAACAGCCACATCGCCCAGGCCTGTTGTCAGGCAGACTTCAGAACAGCTCACAGTTTATCCTAAATTGAACACAGCCCCAATATATGCCCCAACTGTGGCACATCTACCAGGCAGAGAGCTACGTGGAAAGCATGTGCAGAGAGGTGGTCACACTGCAGCTTAGGAGCCTGGAGGCTGGAAGGGAATGGGTGACTGCCAGGCTGTCCAAGGGAACTAGGCAGGTAGTGCAGGAGTCCCCTGGGGTCCTGCTCGCCAGTCGGGTTTCCATTTTGGATACCGGTGAGGGCATCGGTTCCTTGGAGGAGTGCAGCCTGAGCAAGATTTGTGGCACCCTGGGCAGCTCTGCTGTATAGGAGGGGAGGAAGAAGAGGGGAAGAGCAGTAGTAATAGGGGTCTCATTAGCTAGGGGAACTGACAGGCATTTCTGTGACCATAGACATGACTCTAGGACTCTAGGTGTGTTGCCTCCCTGGTGCCAGGGTCAAGGATGTCACGCAGTGCCTACAGGACATTCTTCTGGGGGACGATGAGCAGCCAGAGGTCCACGTTGTTACCAATGACTTAGGTAGGAAAGGGGATGAGGTCCTGAAAGCAGATTTTCGGGAGTTAGGCAGGAGATTGAAAAGCAGGACCTCTAAAGCAGTAATTTCAGGATTACTCCCAGTCCCACGTGCGAGCGAGTACAGAAACAGGAGAACTGAGCGATTGAACATGTGGCTGGAAAGCTGGTGTAGGTGGGAGGACATCAGATTTCTGAGGCACTGGGACCGGTTCTGGGGAAGGTGGGACCTGTACAAGCCGGACAGCCTACATCTGAACAGGACTGGGACAAATATACTTGCAGGGAGATTCGCTAGTACTGTTGGAGGAGGGTTTAAGCTAGATTGGCAGGGGCCGGGGAATCTGAGGGCAAATTCAGAGCAGGGATCAGGAGATGGAGAATTAGTGAGTGGCTCTGAAAGACAGAAGCAGCACAGGTTAAAAAGTGTACAGCACAGGAATTTGGCAGTGTTAAAAGGTGTATATGTAAATGCAAAGGAGCATAGTAAATAAAGCTTGTGAGCTGAGGGCACAGATAAACACACAGCAGCATGATATCATCACTATAATGGAAAATTGGCTTAAAGAGGGGAAAAAATGGCAGCTCAACATCCCTGGATATAGAGTTTTCAGGAAGGATGGAGAGGGGGATAAAAAAGTTGGGGGTGCAGCACATTGGTTAGAGAATCAATTACAGCTGTGAGGAGGGATGATGTACTAAATGAAGCATCAAATGAGACCATATGGGTTGAGTTCAGAAATAAAAAAGGGGCAGACACATTGCTAGGGGTGTACCAAATAGTGGAAGAAAGTTAGAAGAGCAAATATGCAGGCAAATTTCTGAGTGCAAAAAAATAGGTCAGTAATCGTTGGGGACTTCAACTGCCCTAATATCAATTGGGATACGGACAGTGTGAAGGGTACAGTGGGCCCAAAATTCTTGAACTGCATTCTAGAGAACTTTTTTAGCCAGCATATAGCAAGCCCAATGAGAGGGGGTGCAATTCTAGATTTAGTCTAAGGAAATGAAGCTGGGCAAGTGGATGGAGTAGCAGAGGGGGACCATTTTGGAGATGGTAACCATAATATAGTTAGATTTAGCATCATTATGGAAAAGGACAAAGATAGAACAGGAGTAAAAGTTCCAAACTGGGGAAAGAAAAATTTTACAAAGCTGAGAGGTGAGAGTGGACTGGATACAGCTACTAGGAGGGAAAACAGTGTCTTATCAGTGGGAAGCATTCAACATTGAGATTCTAAAGGCACTATCCCTATAAAGAAAAAGAGTGGTACTGCCAAATCTAGAGCCCCCTGGTTATCCAGAAGCATACAGGCCAAGTTAAAGCAGAAAAAGCTTATGACAGTCACAAAAAGCTTAATACTGTAGAAAGCCTAGAGGAGCATAGAAAGTACAGGGGTGGAGTAAATATGGAAATTAGGAAAGCAAAGAGAGGATATGAAAAATATTGGCAGGTAAAATCAAAGAAAACCCAAAGATGTTTTACCAGTATATTAAGAGCGAGAGAATAACTAAGGAAAGGGTAGGGCCTATCAGAGATGTACATGGTAACTTGTGTGTTGATGTTGATGATGTGGACAGGGTTCTCAATGAGTACTTTGCCTCTGTCTTCACTAAGGAGAGGGATGATACAGGCATTCTAGTTAAAGAGGAGGAGTGTGAAGTGTTAGATACAATGAGCATGATGAGAGAGGAAGTACTGGAGGGACTGACATCATCCTTGAAGGTGGATAAATCACCAGGGCTGGATGGTTTGTATCCCAGGTTGTTAAAGGAAGCCAGGAGGAAATAGCGGATGCTCTGAGGATCATTTTCCAATCCTCACTAGATACAGACAAGGTCCCAGAGGATTGGAGGGTCTGCGAATGTTGTGCCATTATTTAAAAAGGGTGCAAGGGATAGACCAGAAAACTATAGGCCGGTCAGCCTGACTTCGGTGGTGGGCAAATTATTGGAAACAATTCTGAGAGACAATAAACTGTCACTTAGAAAGGCAGATTGATCAGGGATAGTCAGCATGGTTTTGTTAGGGAAAGATCGTGTCTTACAAACTTAATAGAATTTTTTGAGGAAGTAATAAGGAGGATTGATGAGGGTAGTGCAGTGGATGTAGTCTACATGGATTTCAGTAAGACATTTGACAAGGTCCCACATGGCAGACTGGTCAGGAAAGTGAGGTCTCATGGGATACAGGGGAAGGTGGCGAGTTGGATCCAAAATTGGCTGTGACAGGAAACAAAGGGTAATGGTCGATGGATATTTTTGTGAATGGGAACCGGTTTCCAGTGTGTTCCACAGGGCTCAGTGTTGGGGCCCTTGCTGTTTGTTGTATATATTAATGATTTAGACTTAAATGTGGGAGGCATGATTGGGAAATTTACAGATGACACAAAAATTGGCTGCGTAGCTGAGTGAAGAGGTTAGCTGTTGTTTCCAGAATGATATCTGTGGTTTGGCTGAGTGGGTGGAAAAGTGGCAGATGGAATTCAATCCGGAAAAGTGTGAGGCAATGCATTTGGGGAGGGCAAACAAAGCAAGGGAATACTCAATGAACGGGAGGATATTGAGAGGGGTTGAGAAGTGAGAGACCTTGGAGTGCATATCCACAGGCCCCAGAAGGTGGCAGGATAGGTAGATAAGATGGTAAAGAAAGCATTTGGAATGCTTTCCTTTATTGGACAATGTACTGAATACAAAAGCAAGGATGTAATGGTGGAACTGTATAAAACACTGGATAAACCACAGCTGGAATTTTGTGTACAGTTCGAGTCACCACATTACAGGAAGTACATAATTGCTCAGGAGAGAGTACAGAGGAGATTTACAAGAATGTTGCCAGGGCTTGAAAATTGCAGAGATGAGGAAAGATTGGATAGGCTGGGGTTGTTTTCTTTAGAACAGAGGAGGCTGAGGGGTGACCTAATTGAGGTGTACAAAATTACAAGGAGTCTAGATAGGGTAGACAGGAAAGGCATGTTTCCCCTAGCTGAGGGGCCATTTACCAGGGGACATAGGTTTAAGATGATTGGTAGAAGAGTTAGAGGGGACAGGAGGAAGGTGGTAGGCATCTGGAATTTACTACCTAAGCTGGTGGCTGAGGCTGAAACGCTCAACTTATTGAAAAGGCACCTGGATCTGCATCTGAAGTACTGCAGCTTGCAAGGCTATGGGACCTGGTGCTAGAAAGTGGGATTGAAAATGAGCAGCTGGTTTCCTTTTTCTCTTTTTTTGACCAGCACCAACACAATGGGCTGAATGGCCTCTTTTGCGCCGTAACTTTTCTATGGTTCTATGGTTCCGTATAATAATCTTTATAAACTTCACAATAAGATGGTACAGTCTGGCCAGACCGTCAAGGCTCAAGGGTGTTCCGCAAGGCAACCTGCTGTCTCCACCAGTAAGAGCCAACAGCTATCCACCAGCCACCGGACCGGCGCTAAGGGAATGCACAAGGGTGAATAATTCCTTTCTGTTTGTGTAATTGGATGCATTGTTGGACAAAGATGTTAATGAAAAGGATTTCCTGGGTTGTTTTTATTGTTGATGGTGAAATGCTGCGATGGGGCATCTTGGATGGATGTGATGGTGGGTAGGTGGGTAATAGTGGCTCTATAGGGGCAATAGTGTGTCTATGATGGGTGAATAGTGGGTCTTTGGTGGGTAATAGTGGGTCTATGTTGGGTGAATAGTGGGTCTATGGTGGGTAATAGTGGTTCTATGGGGGCAATAGTGAGTCCATAGTGGGCAATAGTGGGTCCATGGTGGGTAATAGTGGGTCTATGGGAGCAATAGTGGGTCCATAGTGGGCAATAGTGGGTCTATGGTGGGTAATAGTGGGTCTATGGTGGGTAATAGTGGGTCTATGAGTCATAGTCATAGAGGTTTACAGCACAGGAAAAGGCCCTTCGGCCCATTGAGTCTGCACTGGTCAAACAAGTACCTAACTATTCTAATCCCATTTTCCAGCACTAGGCCCATAGCCTTGAATGCCATGGCATCGCAAGTGCACATCCAAATACTTCTTAAATGTTATGAAGGTTTCTGCCTCTACCACCCTTTCAGGCAGTGAGTTCCAGACTCCCACCACTCTCTGTGTGAAAAAATTCTTCCTCACATCCCCTCTAAACCTCCTGCCCCTTACCTAAATCTATGCCCCCTGGTTATTGATCCCTCCACCAAGGGGAAAAGTTCCTTCCTGTCTATCGTATCTTTGCCCCTTATAATTTTATGCACCTCAATCATGTCCCCCCTAAATTTCGTCTGCTCCAGGGAAAATAACTCCAGTCTATCCAATCTCTCCTCATAACTAAAACTCTCCAGCCCAGGCAACATCCTGGTAAATCTCCTCTGCACTCTCTCTAGTGCAATCACATCCTTCCTATAATGCGGATTCCAGAACTGCACACAATACTCTAGCTGTGGCCTAACCAGCGTTTTATACAGTTCCAGCATAACCTCCATGCTCTTGTATTCTAAGCCTCGGCTAATAAAGGCAAGTATCCCATATGCCTCCTTAACCACCTCATCTACCTGTCCCGCTACCTTAAGGGACCATTGGACATGCACACCAAGGTCCCTCTGATCCTTGGTACTTCCCAGGGTCCTACCATTCATCGTGTATTCCAGTGCCTTGTTTGTCCTGCCCAAGCGCATCACCTCACACTTATCTGGATTAAATTCCATTTGCCACTGATTAGCCCATCTGACCAGCCCGTCTATATCCTCCTGTAATCTAAGGCTATCCTCCTCACTATTTACCACCCCACCAATTTTCGTGTCATCCGCGAACTTACTGATCAACCCTCCTACATTTAAGTCTAAATCGTTTATATATACCACAAGCAGCAAGGGACCCAACACCCTTGGAACCCCACTGGACACAGGCATCCAGTCACAAAAACGCCCCTCAACCATCACTCTCTGCTTCCTGCCACTCAGCCAATTCTGGATCCAATTTGCCAAATTGCCTTGGGTCCCATGGGCTCTTACTTTGTTATCAGTCTCCCATGCTGGACCTTATCAAAAGCCTTGCTGAAGTCCAAGTAGACTACATCAAATGCATTGCCCTCATCTACACACCTGGCACCTCTTCGCAAAATTCATTCAGATTGGTCAGACATGACCTCCCCTTAACAAAACCATGCCGATTGTCCTTGATTAACCCCTGCCTCTCCAAATGTAGATTAATTCTGTCCCTCAGAATTGCTTCCAATAGTTTCCCTGCTACTGAGGTTAGACTGACTGGCCTGTAGTTCCCTTGTTTATCCCTTCCTCCCTTCTTCAATAACGATACCACATTGGCTGTCCTCCAGTCCTCTGGCGCCTCTCTTGTGGCCAGAGAGGTACTGAAAATTATTGCCAGCACCCCTGCCATCTCCTCCCTTGCCTCACTCAACAGCCTGGGATACATTTCATCCAGGCCTGGAGATTTATCTACTTTTAAGCCTGCCAGGGCACTTGCAACCTTCTCCCTTTCTATGCTAATTTCTTTAATTATATCACAGTCCTTTGCCTGATTTCCATACCCACATCGTCCCTCTCACTTGTGAACACCGACACAAAGTATTAATTTAGAACTGTACCTAAGCCTTCCGGCTCCACACACAAATTACCACTATGGCCCTTAATGGGCCCTATGCTTTCCCTAGTTATCCTCCTACTCTTAGTGTACTTGTAAATAACTTTAGATTTTCCTTTATTTTACCTGCCAGTGTTTTCTCATGCCCCCTTTCTGCTCTCCTAATTTCCTTTTTAAGTTCCCCCTACACGTTCTATACTCCTCTAGGACTTCCGCTGTTTTGAGCCCTCGGTATCTGCCATAAGCCTCCCTTTTTCTCTTTATCCAATCCTGTATATCCCTCGACATCCAGGGTTCCCTGGATTTGTTGGTCCCACCCTTTAACTTTACTGGAATATGTTGGCCCTGTACTCTCCCTATTTCCTTCTTGAATGAGTCCCACTGCTCTGACACAGATTTACCTAAAAGGTAGCTGCTCCCAGTCCACTCTGGCCAAATCATATGTGATCTTATTAAAATTGGCCTTCCCCCAGTTTAGAACTCTGATTCCTGGCCCATCCTTGTCCTTTTCCATAACAACCTTGAGTTATGATCACTATCTGCAAAATGTTCCCCCATTGATACCTCTACCACTTGCCCAGCTTCATTCCCTAAAATTAAGTCCAGGACCGCCCCCTCTTTTGTAGGACCTTCTACATACTGGCTTAAAAGGTTCTCCTGGATGCATTTTAAGAATTCTGCTCCCTCTAAATCTATCACACTATGACTAACCCAGTTAATGTTGGGGAAGTTGAAATCCCCCACTTTTACTACCCTATTATTTTTACACTTCCGAAATTTGCCGACATATCTGCTCTTCTATTTCTCTCTGACTGTTTAGGAGCCTATAGTACACTCCCAGCAATGTGATTGCTCCTTTTTTGTTTTTCAGTTCTACTCATGTGGCTTCATTTGAGGAGCCTTCTAAGATGTCATCCCTCCTTACTGCTGTAATTGATTCTTTGATCAATATTGCAATACCCCCATCTCTTTTACCCCCTTCCCTGTCTCACCTGAAGACTCTATATCGGAATATTGAGCTGCCAATCCTGCCCCTCTCTCAACCATGTCTCTGTGACAGCAGTGACATCATACTTCTATGTGTTAATTTGTGCCCTCAACTCATCTGCCTTATTCATCAGACTCCTTGCATTAAAATAAATACCACCCAACCTTGCCAAACTCCCTTGTGCCTTAACTGGCCTATAATTTCCATGCCTTCCAGACTCACTTGCTCTCTCTTCTAATTTTGGCTGTGCATCTCCCCCTGCTGAACCTCCTCTCAGGATCCCATCCCCCTGCCAAGTTAGTTTAAACCCTCCCCAAGGTGGGGGGAAATGGGGGAAATAGTGGATCCATGGTGGGCAATAGTGGGTCTATGGTGGGCAATAGTGGGTCTGTGGTGGTCATGGGAAGTATTTTCATTAAAAATGGAGTTTGATACAGCACTCGCAACAGCCTGTCCGTTTAGAAGGTGGTCCAGATGCCATACGCCTGCTTCCTCTTCCTCCTCCTCCTGAGATGGCCTCCAGATGCTGGAGATTATGGTTGCACCACCATAGTAGTGATGTTGTGGAGGATGCAGGAGACCAACACAAGCTTCAAGGCCAGCCCTGGAATGTACCGGAATGTTCTCCCTGAGCAGGCCAGCAGAGCAGTCGAAAAATTTAAAGGGTTTGGAAAATGTGAACCAATATTAAATTAAATAGTGGGAGTAGAACAAGGCAACACAGGCTCAAATTAGTAAAATATGATTTTCGGACAAATATTAGGAAATTCTTCTTCACACAAAGAGTGAATATTGTATAGGTTAAATTTCCAAATTGAGTAGTTTTTTTTTATTCATTCATGGGATGTGGGCTTCGCTGGCTGGGCCAGCATTTATTGCCCATCCCTAATTACCCTTGAGAAGGTGGTGATGAGCTGCCTTCATGAACCGCTGCAGTCCATGTGGTGTAGGTACACCCACAGTGCTGTTATAGAGGTTGCTCCAGGATTTTGACCCAGTGACAGTGAAGGACCGGTGATATATTTCCAAGTCAGGATGGTGAGTGACTTGGAGGGGAACTTCCAGGTGGTGGTGTTCCCATCTATTTGCTGCCCTTGTCCTTCTGGATGGTAGCGGTCATGGGTTTGAAAGGTGCTTCCAAAGAAGCCTTGGTGAGTTGTTGCAGTGCATCTTGTAGATGGTACACACTGCTGCTACTGTGTGTCAGTGTGGAAGGAGTGAATGTTTGTGGATGGGGTGCCAATCAAGTGGTTGCTTTGTCCTGGATGGTGTCCAGCTTCTTGAGTGTTGTGGGAGCTGCACTATTCCAGGCAAGTGGGGAGTATTCCATCACACTCCTGACTTGTGCCTTGTAGATGGTGGACAGGCTTTGGGGAGTCAGGAGGTGAGTTATTCGCTACAGGATTCCCAACCTCTGACCTGTTCTTGCAGCCACAGTATTTATATGGCTGGTCCAGTTCAGTTTCTGGTCAATGGTAACCCCCCTCCCAGGATGTTGATAGTGGGAGATTCAGTGAGGGTAATGCCATTGAATGTTAAGGGGTGATGGTTAGATTCTCTCTTGTTGGAGAATCATTGCCTGACACTTGTGTGGTGCGAATGTTACTTGCCACTCGTCAGCCCAAGCCTGGATATTGTCCAGGTCTTGCTGCATTTGGACACAGACTGCTTCAGTATCTGAGGAGTCACGAATGGTGCTGAACATTGTGCATTCATCAATGAACATCCCCACTTCTGACCTTATGATGGAAGGAAGGTTACTGATGAAGTAGCTGAAGATGGTGGGGCTGAGGACACTACCCTGAGGAACTCCTGCAGTGATGTCCTGGAGGCAAAAAACAGAAATTATTTAGGAAGCAATTGCATGTTACAATTGGAAGAGGGAGTGGGGGGTGGTGGAGGGTGGGGGAAGGGATTAAGGTCTTCCCTAGGCTCTATGATCACCCCCTCATGATGATGAATCTCAACACCAGTTGTCACTTCCTGCCAGCTATTAATAGCTGCATCTCTCTGCAGGGAATGCTATCTTTTACATGAGAGGGTGTTTTGCAGGGATAGTGGAGCATCACAGACCACCGAATAAAATGCTGAGCATCACATTATCAAATGTCACGTACATCACTAGCATAGGGCAGAATGAGAACTTATATACAGCTAGTTTTTATTCAGTTAGTCATCAATCACTCTGCACTTTGAAGATTTCCCTTTTCCAATCAATTTTAAAACTTCTCCGATATCTTCTTCACCATGCTTTTGTGCTCCGTTTTCAGTGTGCTACTGGGTACATTGGGTTAATTATACTTTTTTGTGAATCTACTCAAACATGTTTAACATGCCTGGTGTCCTTAGATAGCTAGTTATAGCAGTGTAAGATAATTGGACAGTCTCTCATTTTTGCATTTTTCTTCAAATCAAACACCTCCTGCACATTCTTCAAGGTTTGACCAGTTGGGATGGTGTGTAGCTAGAGTCAGTATGATGGCATTTCATGTCTTCTGGATGCTGGCCAATGACAGAAGGGAATGGCATCATCACCCGAGGGCTAGTGTGTGGCACCATTGCGATCAGTGACTACAGCAGCTTGAAAACAGGCACCAACGCCGAAAACAACAACTGATTGCCATCTCACTTGTGGTAGAACCTGCCTCTCAACGATTAGTCTCTGCAGCAGTCAGCAAAAAATACACCAAATGAAGATACCCCATCCCCTGTGGATTTGATTTGCTGCATGTTCAACACCTCACACAGATGGGATGATGCCAACAATGACTGCAGGATGCTGAATGGGTCTATTTATTAGTGGTTTAATTATTGGTCTGCATCGTATCTCTGTTCTGTTTCATAGGAGCCATTTCACCATCTTCATACACCAACCACAATGAGCTGAAAGATTTCCGCAGTGTAGCAGTTTTTATTAAAGGTCCTTCACAACCCTCATTGGTGCTCAAATGTATCTACTCCAAGGTGGGTTGGGTGCATTGTGTGTACTTGAAGTGCCTATGTGCCTAACCTGATGGCGGACGAGTGTTTGAGTATTATTATTGTAGGCCTGTCCCCACTTCATTTTGTGCCCCAAAACCATTTAGTCTGACCTCAGCGATAAGTGAAATCACAATTCCCTCCAAGTGTGCTAAGGATACTTGGAAAAATATATGACTTTAAGACATAGAACAAAGAAGGCTGAGAGGTGACTTGATTGAGGTGTACAAAATTATGAGGGGAATAGATAGAGTGGACAGGATAAAATTGTTTCTCTTTGTGGAGAATTCTAGAACCAGGGGACATAAATTCAAGATAAGTGGCAGAAGGTGTAGGGGGGACATGAGGAGGACATTTTTTACACAGAGGGTAGTGGATGTCTGGAATTCGCTGCCCAAGTTGGTGGCGGAGGCAAAAACCCTAAACCCTTTTAAAAAGTACCTGGATCTGCACATAAAGTGCTGTAAGCTGCAGGGCTATGGGCCGGGTGCAGGAAGGTGGGATTAGAAAGGGCACCTGGGTGTCCTCGGGTTGGCATGGACAAGATGGGCCGAATGGCCTCCTTCTGTGCTGTAACTTTTCTGTGGTTCTATGGTTCTAAGTTAACATTCCAGTGTATAATAAAAAAATTAACTTACTCTGTGGCTTCTAATAATTTTTATGGACTTCTGTAACGTCAGCATGGTAAGCAGTCAGGCTGTGTTTTCTATTATTTAGGTTGATATCGTTATGAAGCAGAATATTGGGTCCTGTGTTTACTTGGCAGCCTTATGAAGAATAAGATATAAGGTCAATGCTGTGGACCGGGGACCTTGTAGAACTGAGCTCGATGCCTTGTGAGTGCCTGATGCTGACCTGGGTGGAAAAGAAGTGGAGATATTCCAGTTCCCAAGCATCCACAAAACATGGAGCACAGTTGTGCAAAGTATAAAGCAGACTTCCCTGCACATTGTCACAACGATATTACTCCTCCTCATCAGATTCCCACAGCATAAGAACATAAGAAATAGGAGCAAGGGGAGGCCATTCAGCCCGCTCCACCATTCAGTGAGATCATGACTGATCTTCTAAAGGGACACCATTTACCTGCACTACCCCTTGACGTTTTTAACCTGTAGAAATCTATCAATCCCTACCTTGAACACACTCAATGACTAAGCCCTGTGAGTAATCCCAGTTTGTGCCGAAGAGAGGGAGTCTGAACTTCAGACTGGTTAAGCTCACTATTCAGGAGCCTCGCTCTTTTCAGGATCAAAATACGGTTTTAAACAAGATTGAGAAACAGCCCCTGTGTGACAAGTGAATGTATAAGTCTAACTGAAGCATCATCAGCCTCAGAATCGGCCCACGCTGTAATTCACTGAAGCACAAGCGAGTGTGGTGGTTTCATTAAATCGTTCAAATTCGGGCAGATTCCCGGGTCTCCTGAAAGCCCTGGGCGAGGGATCGAGCCTAAACTGGCTAATCTTTGTAAAGAGCCGATCCGAGGACCCCCCCCCCCCTCCCCGTCAAGCTCCCCCCTTATAAACTCGACAGTGGCCAAGCAGCCAGCCACTTCCAATCAAGCTTGATCTGGGCAATGGGAAAGGACAGCACCCGGTGCTGAAATACATGAGGAGGTGTGGGGAAGCCGGCGGTTGGTGGGGGATGTCACTGCCCCACGTCTGGTGCTTCATTTCCCTTCACCATATCACAACCAGGCAGCATGTACAACATTCGCCAGCATTTCCAGCCAGCACACCCCCACCCACAACACATGCAGCACAGTTGTACATAGCATAAAGCGGATCTCCCTGCATCATTAACACAACCTCCTCGTCAGATTCCCACTGCATAAGAACATAAGAAATAGGAGCAAGGGGAGGCCATTCAGCCCTTCTAGCCCGCTCCACCATTCAATGAGATCATGGCTGATCTTCTACTGGTGAGGAGGAGACTATCGTTGTGTCGGTGATGCAGGGAGATCCCGCTTTATACTTTGGACAGCTGTACTCCATGTGTTGTGGGTGGGGGTGTGCTGGCTGGAAATGCTGGCGAATGTTGTACATGCTGCCTGGTTGTGATATTGCGAAGGGAAGTGAAGCACCAGACGTGGGAGGAGTGACATCCCCCGCGAACTCAATAGAAACAGCCCTTGGAAACAGGCTCGGTGCTGTTTTCATGGGGCAGGTAAGCCCTGTCTGCCTGGAACAGGTGCTGCACGGCAGCGGTGGGGATCCGCTTTCTCCAAGCTCCCATTTGAGAGCTTGACATGTTCCGAAGACCCATTCACAGGGTTTCCTGTCACCCTGTCCCTGTACAGGATACAACCTGGTCTTTCTAGCTGCCCACCTTTAAACCTGCGATGATTCAATCTCTCTCTCTCTCTCTCTTAGGGAATAGGTTAAATGGAGATATTTCCGGGTCCTCCCACTGATTTGAACACACGTGAGCTAAGATACGCTGGAAGGTTTCCATGTCCCCAGTGAACGCTGCCAAAACCTGAAATCACCATTTGGTGAATTATCCAGTATAATGTGGTTAAAAATGCAGTGAAATCCACTACGATATGATAAGAATCCGGGTGTGGGGGTGGGGGGGATGTCATTTATTTGAATAAAAATTCAGTAAAACGAGCAATAGAATGAATTATTCATCCAGTGAATTATCAATTTGTTGTGATGTAAAATACCCAGTGGACGGTCCAAAATAATGGAGTAAAAATCTAGTGAATGATTAAGTGTTGGATCAAAAAGTCAGCAAATATTAAGGGAACGGTATATTTCTATTGTATATATATATATATATATATATGTACGTATATATATAATACATGACTAGCATTTCTAGAGGTTTGACCAGTCTTTATCTGACCTTGTTTGAAGTTGAAGTTTAATTTATGTTGTATATTCGTCCCTCTAAACTGTTGGTAAACTCTAGGAGCTGTAAGTTTAGATTGAAGCCACGAACCCCATTCCTGATTCTCAATCTCGTTCCTGATTCGCCCCTAGCTCCCGATCTGAAGCTGTGTATTTTTTCTCCCCCCATTTGGCCCGGTTGCCAGTTCCCTGTCTGGGTGCTTTGCCCAGGGCCACCTCGACGTTGCTGCTTTATTTTTTAACACCAGCAGCCAGTCCTGCTTTTCTGAATAAAGTGCACGTGAACTGGCGCGTGCCCCGTGAGTAAACCCGGTTCCCCCCGCCGCACCCCGGTGCACCACACATCAGAAGCCAGGACCTGTAAGATTGTCCCCCCCCCGCCTCTCCCCAGCCGGAGTCCCACATGGGCCACACTCGCCTCCGGCCCCTGGAACTGAAGAGAGTGCGAAGATGTTAAGGGTATAAAGCGCCCTGTGAAATTCGGGACTACATGTTATCCTATCAGTACAACTCTGAATATTACAGAGCCCTAGTCCCCAGGGTAGGGCTAGTGTCCGCAGATTAAAATTGCTAGTGTGATAAAACTACTTGATCGTAATAAAAACAGGAAGTGCCTGGAAAAAAACTCAGCAGGTCTGTCAGCACCTGTGCCTGCACTAGAGTCTGACTGGACCTGGTGTGGGGGATGCTACACGTGGACAGGTGTTATTCTGTCCTATGTGCAACTTTTACACATGCAGATCAGTCCAGGCGGGAATGATATTTTTTTAAAAAATGAGGCATCTTTGTCAATGGTGCCTCACAGTAAAATTCCTGGGGAACAGACCTTCCTGAGTTTGCCCAGCGGTTTGTCCCGGTCTTTTATTTCTGTTAACTTCTCCTTTTGTTGGGATTTAGGCATTTTTGACCATGAGTTCCCCTCCCTGCTTTATAGTTTGTCGTTTGTACTTTATTTTTGCACAATCCCTTTACAACTCGTTCAAAAGTGCAGCACACATATAGCTCCTGGTGCACACATACACACACACACACACACACAGCTACAATAGCCACCAGGCCTGAAACACAGACACAAACTCCACAATAGCAATTCAGTGTGTGATATTATGCATAAAGCTCCTTCAACTTGTAGAGAGCCGGCACAAACACGATGGGCTGAATGGCCTCCTCCAATACTGTAGTCATTCTACTCTGTATGTAACAGCTTGTGTGCACAGAATTCAACTGCAAGCCTCAAGTAATAATGATGAATTAACCATTTGGGTTTGCATGTTTTTGGATATTGCTCTACTCCCTCGGCCCCCGCGACATCAAATTCCCTGGTATATTTTGCCCATCAGTTGACAACATTCCCCATATTCACCTAAGCTGAGGAAATAACAGCACCTGGAACCTGACCAACTTTGGACTGAGGAGCAGGAGTTGGCCCCTCGGCCCCTCGAGCCTGCTCCGCCATTCAATAAGATCGTGGCTGATCTGAATATAACCTCGATCCCACATTCCTCCCTGACCCCCAATAACCTTTCACCCTCCCTTGTTAATCAAGATTCTATCTAGCTCTGCCTTAAAAATACTCAAAGACTCTGCTTCCACTGCCTTTTGAGGGAGTGTGACAGGAGGTGTTTACATCCAACCTGACAATAATCTCCACCCGGAACTGAGTCCTTCACCAGATATAAAACAGGACCTCTCCCCCCACCCCCCCCTCCACTCACCCCACCACCCCCCCAACACCACCCCCACCCCGTCCCCCAGAACTGGCAACAAGTGAAGCAAGAGCAAGTTGCGGCTGTTCTGGGGGTTTTCATGGTGTCACCTCCCCTGACTATCCAAGGGTCAGTAAGATCAGCCTCAACGGAATGCCCCTGATGCCTACCGTGGGGAAGGGGTGGCGGGGGGAGTCGGGAGACAGAAAATGCTGGAAATACTCAGCAGATCAGGCAGCATCTGTGGAGAGAGACAAACAGAGTTAACGATTGAGATGGGTGACCCTTTGTCAAGAAGTCATTTCAATCCATGAGGGAAATCAACCGCTACCTGTAATCGAAAGAAGACTCGGCATGTGTTGACCTATTTAGAATTGTGATTATTATTTGTGTGTGTGTGTGTGTGTGTGTGGAGGAAAATGAGAGCGTTTTCTAACTGGACTATTATACGAAGGAGTTATAATTGAATAATGCTGGGTTACAGCAACTTGCCTCCCAGTATCTGGGGGCAGGTATTAATATAAACTGGCTCTGCATGTGAAGCCTGCTATCCAACGGCACTTAAAATTGTAAGCATTGGGTTCTGAGCAGACATACTCAGCCAACCGAGACACAATTAATCGAAAGCAAGCGTGTTTTGCAGAAGATTTAAGAATAATAAAACTCAAGTTGCGGCTGTTCTGGGGGCTTTCATGGTGTCACCTCCCCTGACTATCCAACACCAAGGGTCAGTAAGACCAGCCTCAACAGAATGCCCCTGATGCCTACCGTGGGGAAGGGGTCGGGGGTGGGCGGGGGGGGGGGTGTGGTCTGGGTAGGGTTTGGGCGGGGGTGGGACGCCGGAGCCGTGGCCATAACTCGCTACGTTCACTCACTGCTCGCTTTCTTTGTCCTTTCTTCCTCCCGCCTTGGCTTCCTGTAACTTGGTAGCACAAATGGTCCCCACACCGAATGAAAACCGTGTAAGCGACGCGCACCTGTTTATCTGTTGAACGCCTTCTCTTCCCTTCCTATTATTGGGGGAAACTGGGAGTGCGAGCGGTTTGGTGTGTCCAATTTCACGTTAAGGTGGTTAATCCAAGTGGACCTTGTTGGGACAGCATTAGGAAAACCTTAGCAACATTAGCTATTGTTGGCGAGGCGAGTCCTTACCCACTTGTAAAATTCAGGACAAGCTGTGGGAATAATTGGAAAGAGAGGCTCCACTGTCTGCTATGTCAGAATGGTCATTGGGAATGGCATGGCTAATATCCCGGGCACTGGTCTGCATTCCTCGAGGCTTGCCTACGAATAATTTCTCGGGAACCGGCTGCTTAAGTTTGTCCCTGTTAAAAGCAGATCATAGTGTCGGACTTCTAGCCCAGAAGGAGGCCATTCGGCCCGCCCTATCTGTACAGGTTCCCTGCAGTGGCCAGAAAGCAAGTCTCCCCTCCCCGCCACCCCCCCCCGGACTGGGCGATCTGAAACGCCTATGTACCAACTAATTAAATTAAAATGAGATTACTTTCAGGATAACGTTTCTAAACGTGCCCAATATTGTTAGCGTGCAACATGGGGAAAGCAGGGACTTGGATAAGAAATTGGCTGAGTGACCGGAAACAGAGAGTAAGTGATAAATGGTTGTTTTTCAGGTTGGAGGAAGGTTTGTAGTGGAGTTCCCCAGGGGTCGGTGTTGGGACCCTTGCTCTTCCTGATATATATTAATGGCCTAGGCTGTGGTGTGCAGGGCATGATTTCAAAATTTGCAGATGATAGGAAGATTGGAAATGTTGTCAACTGTGATGGGGATAGTCTTGAACTTCAAAAGGACATAAGCATGTTGGTGGATTGGGCAGACAAGTGGCAGATGGAGTTCAATGCAGAGAAATGTGAGGTGATTTGTTTTGGCAGGAAAGATACGGAGAGACAGTATAAAATAAAGGGAGAGCCTTTAAAGGAAATGCAGGAACAGAGGGACCTCTGTGTATATGTACATAGGTCATTGAAGATGGCAAGGCATGTTGAGAGAGCAGTTAATAAAGCACATGGTATCTTAGGCTTTATTAATAGGGGCATTGAGTACAAGTGTAAGGCAGTCATGTTGAACTTGTATAAGACACTAGTTAGGCCTCATCTGGAGTACTGCATCCAGTTCTGGGCGCCATACTTGAGGAAGCATTGGAGAGAGTACAGAGGAGACTCACAAGAATGATTCCAGGGATGAAGAACTGTAGCTATGAGGATAGATCGGAGAGGTTGGGACTGTTTTCCTTGGAGAAAAGAGGACTGAGAGGATGCTTGATAGAGGTATTCAAGATCCTGATGGGCATGGACAGGGTAAACAGTGAGAAACTGTTCCCACTCAAAAGAGCATCAAGAACTAGAGGGCACAGATTCAAAGTAATTGGCAAAAGGAGTAAATGTGATGTGAGGAAATTTATTTTTTTCACTAACAAACTTCCTGAGAGGGTGGTGGAGGCAGGTTCGATCGAGATGCTCGAAAGGGGATTGGGTTGTTACCTGAAAAGAGAGAATGTGCAAGGTCACGGAGATAAGGCAGGGGAGTGGGACTAGGTGGAATGTTCTTTCGGAGAGCCAGTGCAGACTCGATGGGCCGAATGGCCTCCTTCTGCAACTGTAAAGCTTCTGTGATTGTGTGACAGTGAAATAGGACAGGCAGGAGTGACCCTTATTTTTCCCACCGTCTTGCCTTTCAATGTTTCTATTGAGCTTTTTTTCGGCATTTACGGAACAGGGTATATGAGCTGCTGTCTGCGAAGTTGTGTGAAGTGTGTTTAGTTCTGTGTGTGTGTGTGTGTGTGTGTGCTGTGATTTAATGAACTACCTCGCTCTGCTATCGCTCAGTACATTTTCCCTCGATGGCGTGACTGATTCTCCTGCGTTTTATTACTAATTGCCCACAGTACGAGCTCTCGCTCGGACCGTTTTGGAGAGCCGGCAACTCAAGGGCTCACCCCACCCCCCCTCCCCGCCCAGCCCCCTCATTATCCCCCCACGTCCACCTCCATCATGTGTTTCTGACAGTTCGCCGTTACAATCTCATTAATGCAATGCTCGCAACAGTCTGCACGAGTCCCGCCACTGAAATCTCCCATTGTCACCTGAGCAGGCTGAAGAGATATATAATAATAATAAAAAAAGAAAGCACTTTGTACCATCTGTAGGTATCATGGGGGCCTGTGGAGGAGAGGTGGGTGGGTGGGTGGGTGGTGAGGGGGAGAGGGAGAGAGAGAGAATTGTGAGCGAACGGATTGGAATCGGCCAACTCATTGTCCTGGCGTTCACCCTACACCAAAGCTGTGTCGGGCAATGAATTAACAGACACGTGTCCTCCGTTAGCAGCTTGTTTAAGGTGGGCTAGAGGGTCCCCCCTCCCCTCCCGCAGTGCAACAGCCCAACTATTTAACCCTGGGCTGTGACATCCTGCTGGACGTGTGTGTGTGTGCACCCTCCCTGGTCAGGTTGACCCAGGGCAATGGAGGATTGCCTCTTCGATTTGGAACAGGACGCTGCCGGCGAGTTGGCTTTCTGGGGTCAGCTGGACACCGCCCCCTTACAGCTCCAGAACCCGCTGGACGCCCTGAATTTCGACTGGACCCCGCCCAGCGCTCAGCTCTCCCCCTGGCCGGCGCCGGTCGGCCAGCCCCACTTCCCCGAGGGTCACTTCCCCTTGCTGGACCTGGACCTCCAGCCCTTGCAGGTTGAGCCTGGTGCTGGAGTGGACAGCTCCTCGCTCCGGGAGACCCCGGGCGGGAAACGCCGCCCGCGCCGGCTGCTCCCCACCCACCCCTACAAGGCGCAGAGGTATGCGGCTAACATCAGGGAGAGGAAGCGGATGCTCAGCATCAACTCGGCCTTCGACGAGCTCAGGTGTCACGTCCCCACCTTCCCTTACGAGAAGCGCCTGTCCAAGATCGACACCCTCCGGCTGGCCATCGCCTACATTGCCCTGCTTCGAGAGATCCTGATCTCCGGGTGTGACCCCAAGGTTTACCTGGAGCAGTGTAAGAACAAAAGCGATGCGATCTGGAATACCAGCGGTGAGTTCAATTAGAAATTAAATAGACAGAAAGAGAGAGAGGAGAGAGGGGAGGTGGTGGGAGTGGAAATATTCAAGCAGAGAGAAACAAGAGTTGATCAGGTCTCTGGCCAGAAGGTCGTAGACCTGAAGCCTCCATTCTCCAAGGGTGCCCATTACTGGCTCCTTTGCAATAGAAGGCGAGCAATGCTCCAAACTAATGGGTGCTGTACTCCGAGAGCATGGTCCTTACACCGTGTCAGTCGGGGACACACTGCACCTGCAAACTGGGTTCAAGCAGTTCAGCTTCCCGGAGATGGGTAGCACGGATTCGTGCGGGCAATTGGTCAAGACTGAGGGCAAAATCGTGAGGCGGCCAAGAGCAGGCAGTTCCCCCTACCCTCACCCTCCCCTGGCCACCCTCAAGCGGTGCTGTAACTCCAACCCTGAGGACCCACACAGCCGTGGAAGTCAGTGGTGTTAGGGCCTGGGGGCTGGGTTTAACGCCAATTAGAAAATAACTCCAGGCCAGAGATAGACCTGGTTAATAATGGACCAACTCTCCAGTCCCTGGTCTCCCAGTATTCCGGTTGTAACCCTGGGGGCGGGGGGGGGGTGGTAGAAGCAATATTAAGAAAAGAAAGAGTTAACATTTATGTAGCCTCTGAAGGAGAGTCATACCGACTCGAAACGTTAACTCTGATTCTCTCTCCACAGGTCCCGCCAGAGTTTTTCCAGCATTTCCTGTCTTTATCACATTTATGTAACCCCTTTCACCACCCCAATGTCCTAAAACGCTTTACCAGGAGTGATGTTTTTTTGAATTGTAATTACTATTGTCATGTAGGAAATGCAGCAGCCAATTTGCACACAGCAAGCTCCCACAAATAGCAATGTGATAATGACCAGATTGTCTGTTTCAGGGCTGTTGACTGAGGGATGGATAAATATTGGCATTGGGAGGGGGGGGGTGGTGGCTTTACATTGAAATAGAGAGTGCCGTGGGATCCTTTACAACCACCCGAGAGAGGAGATGGGGCATCAGTTAATGCCTCATCTGAAAGATGGCACCTCCAACAGGGCAGCACTCCCTCCCTTGTACTTAAGTCTCTAGAGCGGAACTTGAATCCACAACCTCCTGGTTCCGAGGTGAGAGAGTCACCAACTGAGCTATGACAGGCGGACACCAACAACTTGCATTTATTTAGCACCTTTACCATAATAGAAAAACCACCCCATATTACCTCGCAGGAGTGCAGAGTAAGGTGAATTCAGAGAAGGGGACATGGAGAGGGGTGATGAAAAACTCAGTCAAGGGAAAGGTCTTAAGAGAAGAGAGGGACGTGTCAAGTCAAAGAGGCTTAGCAGTTGAATTCCAAATCTTGTCCGAGGGCACGACTACCAGTGGTAGAGTGAAGGGCATGTGGGTGCAAAAGTGGCCAGGGTTGGAGATGACAGATTTCTTGCGTGGTTGTCGATCTGGAGGTGGCTACAATCTGGACTGGCGAGCGAGTGAAACTTGATGTTGTTAGGACACAAGCAGCAGAGGCTGGGATTTGCCGAGGTTTCTAGAGGGTGGGGAATGGGAAGCAGCCCGGGAGAGCATCGGATCCGGCCAGTCCAAAAGCGACGGACATGCAATGAGGGGTTCGATCAGGCGGACTGAGGCCGAGCGGGTGATGTATTAAATACACCACAAGGTTTCTTGGGCCTGACATGGATTGGAGTCTCACTGTAACCAGTGTGAAAGCAAGTTCCGCTGTAATCAGGTTTCCTAACCTAGTTCAGTGTTAGCAGAAAGACATCTCGCCTCGACCCTTTGCAGGCATTACATTTGAAAAAACTTGAGGATGAACTCTGGCCCCCTGTGGAAGCACCTATGTTCGGAGCCCTGCTTTGCCTGGTTGATGGGTGAATGGGGGCCAGCAATGTGCATTCTGCTGCCACCGGGGATATAAGCCAGATACTCGGTGAAGCATGTAGCCATGGCCCATTGTGCATGTGTCAGCTCTTTGAACGGGCTGTCCAGTCAGCCTCACTCACTCCTCTGCCCTCCTCGGCCACTTCTGGTTTTCTGTGTTGGGGATTTCCCCCATTTCCTTTTGAGAGATGTTATTGAATCAGCCCCATTAATCATGCATTCCCGGGAAACACGCCATTTCAATAGCAGGTGGGCGCCATTTCGATGGCGAGCGGGCTCTCACTCGCGTGCCACACTGTTACCTGGCCGCTTCCTCGCTGCTTTAAAGTGCAGCCACACACACACACACACACACACACACACGCCTCAGTGCTTCCAGCCCACGACTGCTGCATGGAAGACATATCCCGAAAGGCAAGAAGTCTGCAGCACCCCACCCCCCACCCCGGTTTAGTGAGGTGTCCCTGCAACGCCTTTTGGACACAGTGGAGTCTCGCCGTGTTGCCCTGTCTCCCCGCTCTGGCCGCAGGATGGGCAGCGGCATCACCAATCTGGCTTGGGAGGTCAGCGCCAATGCCCTGCAAAAGAGGACAGCCACCCAGTGCCGCTACAGGATGAATGGTCTCCTCCATTCCCCAGGGTAAGTCACTCTTCTCATCTCTCTCAGCTCACACACCCACAAAACCATCACACACCCACAGGGATCTCACACCTCAAGGGACAACACCACTAACTCTCACACACACCCTCACATCTCCATCAGGCTCATATCCTCTGGAGCTCGTGTCCTCATCCTGTCCCTGTCTCCGCTCACCACACAAACATTCCACACAGAGCCATGTGTCCCACTCACACTCTCTCCATCTGTTTCCATGCAGGAGAAGCTGGCTCACATCAGCAGGGAGAGGTCCCAGACCAGGAGGTGGAATGACCCACATTAGGCCCCTCACTCACTTTGAGGAGTGTGTCATCGCGCTGACTGGTGAGGGTGTGGACCCTGCCTGTGGTGATGGTGAGATCGGTGGTGAACACCCATGTGAGGATCCTGCACCACATCATCCCTCTCTCAACACAACTGTGAGTGTCTCTCTCTCCTGCTTTTGACTCTGCTGCCAGGCACTCATTATCTCTACTTTGGTTCACAGGGAGCTCTGCCAAGTGACCAACACCCTCAGCCAGACAGTCCCTCAGCTCCATCCAGGTCCTCACCTCCAGCCAAGAGGACCCCTCCTCCATTGAAGAGCTGGAAATAAGCAGCCTGGAAGACCCATCACAGCGCTTACCCACACCCTCCACCAGCGCAGAGACACACACCTCGGTGGGACCTACATCTAGAGCAGGCTCGGGTTCACAATCTGGTGGTCACCACACGGACACGTGTCCACAGCAGGAGGAGGCAGGTTCAGCCGAGCTCCCCAGCACTCGGAGGGGCTGCTGGGCAAGAGGCATCTGTGAGGCCCGAGCCAGATGATGAGCCTCTGGATTCGGCCTCCCAACTCATCCTGGAGAGTCAGCAGAAGGTGGGGGAACATCACACAGAGCTGTTGGGAGCCCTCAGCAGAGTGGTACGCGAGTCGAAGAAGTGAGTCCGTCTGCTCTCTGATGAAGTGGTGCCCACATGTGCCCGTATGGAGGTCTCCATGGGGAGGATGGTCGAAGCCATGGAGACCCTGGTCCAGCAGAACGTGGAGATGTGTGCAGACCCGCACTCCATCGCGGGAGACATGGGTGAGTTCCTGCAGTGACCACGCGAGAGGGAAACGGGGCACCTCGACCTCCCTCCAGGTGCTCCCTCCCCTCAAGGAGTCAGGCCAGGGCCCTCGAGCACCCAAAGGGAGGAGGAGTGGCAGCTGGACACCCCTGGACCATCCACTCAGGAATCTCAGAGGCTGTCCTCTCCCTCCAAGTCCCCTTTGCCTGTGACCCTCTGAACCTCATCCTCTGTCACCACAGAGGGAGCAGTTGGCCCACAGGAGGACAGGCAAAGCAAACCAGGACATCAAGGCCTTGGCTCTCCAGAGGACCCACGCTGAAGGCATCAGGGGCAACAGGGCCGATCATTGCACAGGCTGTCTCCACCCCTGCTGCGGATGTCAGGGCAGCACCTAGAAATGTTAGGCCTCGAAAAGTTAAGAAATTCTGATCACAGTTGGTTCCTCAGGTGAACACAATCTGGAAATATATTCACTTTCACTGAATAACCTGTAATGGTGTCTTTCAGCTTCATTGACAGGCTTTGTGAGTCCTCCCCCTGCATCCAACCCCCACCCCCCACTAGCAGTTCAGCTGCACACAGCCGGACACAAGTGATTGTGGTGGGAGAAGTGTGTGTGTGTCAGGGCCTATCGGAGCCTCGTGTAAGCCTCTCCCACACACACGGAGCCTTCACGTTTCACACTCACCTCACTGCCCTGAGTATTTTCAATGCTGCCGGCTGGGGGTCACTTTCAGTGTCTGTCTGAGCTGCATCTCCACCCACCCACTGAACACACTCCCATGCAGCACCTGTGCCCGCCCAACATGATTCTCCTTCTTTCTCCACCCTTACTCATTCCCCACTCCAGACTCCTTCCTCCCCTCCAGACTCCTTCCCCCCTCTGAACTCCTTCCCCACTCCGAACTCCTTCCCTTACATCTTCCTCCCCATGTTGCCATATTCTTCTCGTTACCCCCTCCTCCCCCGTTCCCCCTGCCCTCCTCCCAACCTCACCCCCCGACACCTTCGCTCCCCCCTCCCAACCTCAGCCCCCAACACGTTTGTCCCCCTTCGCAACCTCACCCCCCCGATACCTTCAATGCCCCTCCCAATTTCACCTATCCGACATCTTCGTTTTACCCCCCAGCCTCAACCTCACCCACCCCCTCGTCCTCTCCTTCCTCCGCCAGTCAATCTTCCTCTCCACTGCCTTGATAATCATCCGTAGCAGACCATGGCCAGGACACTGATGTCCTGAAGCAGACCCTCAACAGTGACTTCCCAACTTCCGTGAGCTGCTTCGCAGTGGAGCCACATCCATGCGAATCCATCCAGCATGCCATGGACATTCCTCCAGTGTCCCGTTGCTGTCGGGCTCCAGCATCCTCTGCCCCTCAGGTGTCCGCGATGTGAGCAAGGCCCTGGCGGTAAGTCCCGCCTTCTGCACGTCATGCTTGTCAAGACGTGCTCTGGGCCGGCGAGTTTACCCGGGGGGATGATTCTGGCAAGCGGGGCTTTTAATGACATGCAGATGTATTACAAGGAAGTTCCTGGCGTCCAGTGATGGGGAATGCAGTCCGCCATTGACGGGCAGAGTGAATGATTGCAAATATGTTGCACACTGGTGTGATTTTCTGGCCTCCCTGCTATCCTCTCTGCTCATGCTGCCGAGCATGTCCACTGCCAAAGAGAAGGCGGGAGATTGGCATTAGGTGAATTGCTCGTTCAGAGAGCTGGTGCAGACATAATGGGCTGAATGGCCTCCTTCTGTGCCATAACCATTCTGAGATTCGATAATCCTCCCTTCTGGTTTTCTTGCCAATAACCTAAGAATTGTGACCCTCATGTCAGTGGAAACAGTTTCTCCCTATCGATACAATCAAGTCCCTTCAAAACCCTTAATATTTCATTATAGCTGAAGGTAAATGCATCAGAAATTGGAGCTAAAATCTTCTTAATTTTATTTAATTAATAATGGCACATGTTTAGGAGCAAGAAACAATTTAAGCTGTCACATTTGTCCTATTTTTGGTTTATCTTTATGTCATCTTCTCCCTATATCCAATGGTGTTCCCAGGATAGACCACCCTCTCACCATCACCCCACCCCCTCACATTCACCCCACTGCCCCCCACCCCCCTTAAAGCTTATTGGACAACTGAGAGATGGAGATGCAGTAGTGTCCACTCCTTGTCCGATTTCTAACGCTCTCTGCATCTCTCTATCTCTAATTTCCAGTGCTTTCTGTCTCATCCCACACTTCCAATTAAATTCACCATATTTGCCACCACTGAAGCCTCTTCTGCAACAAGCCTGTCCTTTCTGTTGGCCAGATCTGTCCCATTGCTGGAATTTGCCAAGGGCAGCTCTGAGGTGGGCAGAGTCCCTCACAGGGCAGCTCTCTGGAGTGCTATGATTAGGAATTATCAGATTTCCATCAACTGCCTGAAACAACAAGAAAGTGACCAGCTGGTGATTTCCAGCAATGAACCAACTCCCGCTGATAGAAAGGAAATAACCTGGGAGCTGAGGCTGAGATTACTGCAGCATTCTTGGGATGAGATTGGGGCTGGGGCTGGGGCTAAAGCTTGTGTTGACAAGAAGAAATTGGACTGAGGCTCAGGCTGCAGAATAGTCAAACTTTACAAGTGTAGGGTTGCATGGACGTGGACATGTTTCTCCACTTGTCTAACATTCTCCCATTTCTCCAGGATCATGAATCCCAGTTACATTACCAGCTTCAGTTTCTAGCCACATGCCCATTATCACAAATAATTTTGTCTCAATTGCTTACTAACTTTTAATTTCCAAATTATTCAGCTATGCCCTTAGTTGCTATGAACAAACTAAAAGCATCCCTGGTACCAGCTTGCAGTAAGAAGCCTGACTCTCGGCAGCTGGAGTTGGTGTCTGTTTGTGCATATCCACCATACCAGCATCCCTCATAGAGTCTAGGTATTAACAAGGATTACATTTAATAGCAGTGGCACTATTTTATACGATATAGGGGTTGAGACCGATATCCACTGAGAGAAAAAATAACTAACACAACTGAGTTATCTGACATGATTTTTCCAAATGTGCGATGCTGGTGTGAACTTTCAACCTGGTATCAGGGAATTGCAGAAGCTCTATCCATGAATTTTCCATTTTTAAGATTAGTGGACTGAAAATCGTGAAGAGTGTCTGCAATTCCCTGATACGTGGTTGAAAATTCACACCAGTATCGCATGTTTGGAAAAATCATGTTGGATAACTCAGTTGTGTTAGTTATCTTTTCTCTCAGTGGATATCATGAGGACAGATTGAGGAGACTAGGCCTGTATTCCCTAGAGTTTAGAAGAATGAGAGGTGATCTCGTTGAAACTTACAGAATTCTTGAGGGACTTGGAAGGATGTTTCCCCCTGGCCGGGGGGTCTTGAACCAGGGGACACAGTCTCAGGATAAGAGGTCGGCCATTTAAGACTGAGATGAGGAGGAATTTCTTCACTCAGAGGGTGGTGAATCTTTGGAATTCTCTACCCCAGAGGGCTGTGGAAGCTCAGTTACTGAGTATGTTCAAGGCAGCGATCGATAGATTTCTAGCTACCAATGACATCAAGGGGTATGGGGACAGCACATGGGGAAAGTGGCATTGAGGTAGATGATCAGCCATGATCTAGTAGAATGGCGGAGCAGTCTCAAGGGGCTGAATGGCCTCCTCCTGATCCTATGTCCCTAGAGCCATCACTAAAGTCTGTTAAAAGTTTAAAAAGTTGGCTGGCTGTGCAGAAAAGTGGTCTGTTTTCAAAGTGAGCTGAGGACAGCCAGCTTGAAGCCCAAGCGATGGGAGATCATCTCCTCCACTTGCCACACAACTCAGTCTGGCTGTTTCTTCTCCCATATTGTACTGCCCAGGTTGCCATTGGGATTAAAAGAGAGCCCTTGGCATCGATTCAAAATGCAGCATATGATTGGCCTGGCAGGGGATGGTGAAGGTTCCTGGTTGGTCATACCCGGGACACTTTGCTTCTGGGGAAGGAGACTTGCTTTCTCGCACAATGCACTCAGGCTATTTTGTTTGCCTCACACTTGTTAACAAATCAACATAGACTTGATGTCAATGCATTGGAAGCAAGTGAACTCAGTAGAGATTTCTTTGTTGTAGCTTCTTGGGTACCTTTTTTTAATATCCCAGCTGCCTAAACCTTTGCTCCTGCAGTGTTGAAGTCCATGAATAAGAGGGTTCAGCATCAGTAATTATCCGTGAGGCTGCAGTTAACCAATTTGATTCTGCTGCTCTGGTTGAATTCAATGAATTAAGCTGTTATTTTCAAATTAAGGATTAATTACTTGGCTCATTGGAGAAATGCCCATTGAAATGTATTTAAAGCCACCCATTTTGTCTCCCGTGCTTGCTTTGTGCCCTTTGCAGATCTGACAGCCCGCCTCTCCTGGATAAAGTGGGATTAAAGCGCCCTTTGGATCTTCCCCAGCATCCTGCGGTGACGTCACGCCCGGGGACCAGCTGCTGCTTCCCAGCGCCCCCGAGGAGGAGGGGGAGGGGGAGGGGGAGGGGGAGGGGGAGGGGGAGCGAAGCCACTGCGCCTGCGCGGCTCAGTTCAGCTCAGCCTTCAAGACCTGCTCCACAAAGCTGCAGAATCTCTCACAATGGAGGCTCCCAGTCTGTCTTAAAGCAGCCCCCAGCCCACGCAGTTGGTTCAAATGGCAGCCGACTGAGCCTAAAGCGGACTTAAACGTTGACAGCTAAATGAAAGCTAGATTTGAGTAATTATTGCTTAATTCAAGACCTGATCATGTGTGATTCGTAAACTTTCCCCCCACCACATACCCACCAGACAGGTTTGTGCTGCACAGGAATCACCTGTGGGATCATTTGCAAATAGGTGAACTTTGAAGCTTTGTGAGTAAAGGATGCCGCATGAAATTTTAACATCCTTCAGCTGTTCCTGACACCGGGAATGCTTGGCCCGCGCCTGCACACTAAATAAACGTACTTTACAAATGTTCCCAGTTTCGCTTCTCCTGCTCGATGTTTTATATTTTCGTTTTCCCATTTACCGTTCTTCTGCTTTCCCCTGCGATGTGTTGGCCCTGTTATTATCTCCTGTCATTCCTAAGGGTGTTTTTTTTTTAAATTTGATCCTTAAATTTCGTTGTGCAAAGGGCCAGCCTTCAGTGTCAGACTTAAAATAAACTCGCCTTTGCTCCAAGAGCGGAGAGTAATCGTTATTCAGGTACAATTGTCATAGAATCCAGGACCTGCAAATTATTCACCCTCCTCCCCTGACACTCTCCCTCTCTCGTGTCCTGGTCATACCTTGTTAATGCAGTGACTCAGCATTGTTGCTACAATAGGTTTAACTCCAGCTCCTGCCCCAACTTCGAAATGAATGTATTGAACTATGAACATTGTCCGCGTTAAAGTTAAAAAAAAGCCTTTGATAAGATGCAAACGTAAAAAGCGAGAGGAGGCCGTTTGCGCCCGAAATTACATAAGACAAATCGAGGTGACGCCAAGCCAAAGACAAATAAAAGCATTGAAGTGTCGGATGGACGAATTGTTATGTCCATTAGATTGACGCCGGTAGTGGAGATTGTGTTATAATGTTTTCAGTGAAATAATTGTGTAATAAATTGTTTTAAATCCGTTCCTGGTGTTCGAACTATTGACCTGAGTCTTTCCGGGCTTTTAAATTCACTAACACACATGGGAAGCATAATTCACAGTTATGATCGATTGTTGTTGACTGGGAATTAAATAACGCGTGTGCGTTACAGTTCATTGCAGCAGCACACACTTTTCCATGGCATGTTGTAGTCTGGAGCTATGGATAATGATGGTAGAGGCTCCAATTTTTTTTTCCCCATCATGTGGGGCTGACCAGGAATCTCTCCCGCTCTGACCCAGTCTTGGACAGGTACTTAATGAGTTTGGTCACCTTACGAAACCACCTTCCTTGGTTATCAAGTCCTGAAGTGGGACCCGAACTCACAGTAAAAACAGAAAATGCTGCAGAAACTCAGCAGGTCTAGCAGCATCTGTGGAGAGAGAGAGTTAACATTTCGAGTCCCGTATGACTCTTCTTCAGAGCTAAAGGGGAGTAGAAGTGTGATGGATTTTATATTGTTTAAGAAGGGGTGGAGCAAGGTAGAAGGTCAGGAGCAGGTGGGAGCTCAGGAGGGATTGACAGAGATGTCATGCTCGCAAGGACAAAGGGAGTGTTAATGGTGGTGTTAAAGACTAAAGAAGGTGCTGATAGTGGCACCAAGGTAAGAACAGAATGTGTTAATAGCAGAACAAGGTGAAATCACAACATAAAAACAAGTGCCAAATGGCCCTGTGGGAGGAGACGGTTAGGAAAAGGATTTTAAAAAATGAGCAAATCATTAAATATAAAAATATATTAAAAAGTAAACAAAAATAAATAAATAAATAATGGAGCAAAACAAAGAGTCAAGGGGGAGGAGAGAGTTCATGGTCTGAAGTTGTCGAGCCCAGAGTATCTGGCTCAGAGACAGGGGTGCTCCCCACTGCACCAGACATCTCAGCGCGACTTAGGTTGACCCAAAATAAGCCAAAAGTTTTGGGAAGAACAGTTAAACAGGCATCTACACCCGGGAACTCTTTCAGTGAAGACGCCTCCACAGCGATGCTTTACCTAAAGAGTTAGTTGTTACAAAAAAAAATTCAAAATATTCCCACTGTACGAGGTTAACCTCAGGTGGAGTTCAGGGGGCATCATACAGAGAAAACATAGGCTCATAAAACCCATCCAGGTATAGAAAGAGAGAAGGAGAATCCAATCTCTTCCATCTTTTTCATACCCTTCCTCTGGGAGGTTTTGGCTGTGGTTATATCCCTCTCTGGGGATGTTCCCTATCCTGGAGAGGGCCTGCACTGCCACAGATAGAAAACATGTCAGTCACCATGTACACGTAAAACACACGTGTATATGCTCTGATTGTGGATGTTCTTCTTCACAGGATTGAAACTTCTGTCCTGTTGGAAAGGGCCTGGTGGTCTGGTAGGCTACCTCAGTCCAAGGGGGGGATACAGGAGCCTCTCACTTGGTGCTGTTGTGGGTCTTAGTACCAATCTGCTTTCAATCCTAACAAAAGCTGAATAATTCCTTACATAAATTATTAGCCTGAAACTCCACGAATCGAAAACAAAAGAATTAACCCCTGATCACGAGGCAGTGTTTTACAATAGGTCGAGCAGAAAGACAATGTTATTAACAGGGGAAAAAAAAAACTACTGGACATGGTAGAACCCTATAGAATTCAGCCTGTGTTACAGAGAGGGTGCAACCAACTGATTTCATTCTCAAAATCACTTAACCTGCCAATTCAGCTCCTGAACACTGAACACCACCACCTGGAAGTTCCCCCCCAAATCACTCACGGTCCTGACTTGGAAATATATCGGCCGTTCCTTCACTGTCGCTGGGTCAAAATCCTGGAACTCCCTCCCTAACAGCACTGTGGGTGTACCTACACTACATGGACTGCAGCGGTTCAAGAAGGCAGCTCACCCACTACCTTCTCAAGGGGCAACTAGAGATGGGAAATAAATGCTGGCCCATGAATGAATAAAAACAAATTTCAATGTATCATCTGCCTTCACACATGTTCTCTCGCTCCCGCTATGTGGGTGTGGATTTATCACTTCGTATCTGCGTGTCGGTGTGTTCGACTTAGTGTGACAACGAATCTGTGTATTTGAGTCTGGATATGTATGCCTCAATTATAAGTTTGTGTCTGTGTATAAGTGTGCATCTTTGTAACTGCGTATATCAGTGGTGTCTCAATGTGTGTGCGTGCAACTAAATATCTGTGCATCTTTTACGAGTGCATTTGTGTATTCTTTTATGTATTTGTACCCGAGTAGGTCTATCCATCTGAATGCATTTGTACATGTGCACATGCAGCTTGTGTATATTTTTATTGTTAAAAAGTCTGAGTATATTCGTACATTTTGTAGCTAATTCTGAATTGATGCGAGTTGGAATATGTGTGGGTGGGGGTCACTTGGTTAATGTGGTGGGTGATTAAATAGGCACGTGGCTCCCATATTGACTGGATAATTCACTGCACATCGAGTATCGAACCCTTTAATACCTTGCAGATGGGAGAGAACAGTCTCTGGTGGTAAATTGGTCGACATTTCAATTGTGTTAACAGCACACACTCAAATAGGATTTATTTGCTCCCTACGAACAGAATTAGGCGTGGGTCTTTAACAGAGGAGCGATTTGGAAAAGGAAGGATTTTATTGAAGGTTTAAACAGGTGTTTAAACAGGTGTTAAATATGACCCATTCAGTAATCATCTAAAAGTAGAAACCGTCTATTAAATAACTGGGAACAGCTCGGCTTTTTTTTTAAAAAAACCTCAGCACTTAACCAGCTTTAATTTCCTATTGAACTTTTAAATCAAATTTTCCAAGGGGCGCATACTTATGCATTTATCCATGAGGCCACTCTATATTTCATTACATATCGTTTAAAGATGTGTATTGTTGTATTACATTATTCTTGCATTAGAATAAATAAGGGTTGTTTAGTCCTGGTGCCTGAGGTGCAGTTGATTTGGGGAGTGGAGGCGATGTGGGTCCTTCATTGCCTGTTCAAGATGAAGGGTTGATAATTCTCTCTTTTCTCTTAGAGTTAGTTTGGTTGTTTTGGCTGGCGGGCAGTCAGTTTGACCCTACTGACCACATTATGCCCCCTCGCTCTTCACCTCAAGTCACTGACACTCGATATAATGCGCTGCAGATCCCCGCACTGTGGATGGCGAGGGGTCGAGCAAAATTGGGCATCAACCAGCTGCGTATATCACACCGAGGCCTCTCTCGGGGACTGGACTGATTGAAACAGCCTTAGGTACCCTCATCACTGCGGGTCAGAGTGCTGGGCATTCTGTGGGGAGCGGCTGACTCCCTCCCGACTCGACACCGCTCAGGGGCCAGCTAGGATGCTGGTCTGGGTGAGGGCAGCTCCAACACTCCTGGCGCTTGATCGGCGCCCCTTCCGCCCTCTACAACATTCAGCCACTCCACCACCGACACTGTCGCACCACCTGGAAGAGGCACAGCAGCAAGGCGGCCAAGCCTCTTACACCCACCCCCCGGACTTGGACCTGTCACCTTCAGCCTCAGGCAGGCTAATGGCAGTAGCTTGTGTGGCAGCTCCCCACCTGTAAACCACCACTTCACCCTAACAGGCGTCGGTGGAAACGCCTCTGCCGCATAGACCCGTGGTGCTCATCACCTTCTCAAGGGCGATAATGCCGGTCTTGGCACCCGGAGGATACAACTCACGCCGGCCTGACCCCCTGTGTATGGGCAACTTGGGACATGTCACTTCAAGCAAAAAGCAAAATACTGCGGATGCTGGAAATCTGAAATAAAAACAGAAAATGCTGGAAAAACTCAGCAGGTCTGGCAGCATCTGTGGAGAGAGAAACAGAGTTAACGTTTCGAGTCCAGTATGACTCTTCCTCAGAGAGTTCCTGACACCTGGAGTGAATAGCACACCACCCGATCACTATTACCCAACATACGGAGCACTTCCCGCAGGGAACGGTCAAAGTGACAACATGTGATGGGTGCAAACTACAGAATATTTATTCTATAAACTAAAGAGATTTGCATTTGGCAAAGTATTGTAATTGTCTCTACACTTGACATGGTCATAATTGCGAAATCCTTTAATTATTTTACACCTTATGATTGCCTATGATTATGTTATGGGTTATGTTATGGATTATGATTATGTTATGATTATGATTATGTTATGGGTTATGGATTATGATTATGTTATGATTATGATTATGTTATGGGTTATGGATTATGATTATGTTATGATTATGATTATGTTATGGGTTATGGATTATGATTATGTTATGATTATGATTATGTTATGGGTTATGGATTATGATTATGTTATGATTATGATTATGTTATGGGTTATGGATTATGATTATGTTATGATTATGATTATGTTATGGGTTATGGATTATGATTATGTTATGATTATGATTATGTTATGGGTTATGGATTATGATTATATTATGGATTATGGATTATGATTATGTTATGATTATGATTATGTTATGATTATGTTATGGGTTATGGATTATGATTATGATTATGTTATGATTATGATTATGTTATGGGTTATGGATTATGATTATGTTATGATTATGATTATGTTATGGGTTATGATTATGTTATGGGTTATGGATTATGATTATGTTATGATTATGATTATGTTATGGGTTATGGATTATGATTATGATTATGTTATGATTATGATTATGTTATGGGTTATGGATTATGATTATGTTATGATTATGATTATGTTATGATTATGATTATGTTATGATTATGATTATGTTATGGGTTATGGATTATGATTATGTTATGATTATGATTATGTTATGGGTTATGGATTATGATTATGTTATGGATTATAATTACTTGTTTTATTGGTATCGTCGTCACAATTCGACGCATGATTTTTTTAAAAATAAATTAAAAAAATTAAACTATCGGCCTGAGGTTTGTCGGATGAATGAACCCAGCTGGCCAAAATGAACACATCTTTTTTTAAAAATCAACGAATTCACCACCCAAAATTTCTATTGATTAAAATTAACACTGAATCTCAAAACAAGAAACAATTTCCCTTGTCCGTGATTCTTACTAACGTTCTGGTCGTGCGCCCGGTGCTTATCATAGTTTTCATTCACTTTGTATTTAAGCTCTTTGATAGGAGCTGATGGTTTTAAAAAAAAAAGTACATTTCAAAACTCAAAATCTCCATTGCCCCCCTAAAAAGTTGATAAAATGCCTTCAAATCTGATCTGTTCGTTTGTTTTTTTTAAAACCGGAGAATTAATCGAATTTGGCGATATTTAAACCCAGTTTCAAGTTGTATTCAGTGGGAGGTATGTGTGTGTGTGCGTGTGTTAGTATTTTCAGGAGCATCAATATTTACAGCTCAGGAGTGACCATCGCTTTTAACAAAACATGGTTTGCCCCTGAATTTCAGAGGGATGGGGGGGAAAAAAAACTGGTGTGAGACAGAAAACATTGAAGTTACGAAAAACAGCTTGGACTTGGGTGAAGGTGAAGTCTGTCCTGTCAGGGGGTCTAAAATTCCGTCTTGCGGTGGTAACTTCATCAAATTGATCAGGCGAGGGGACGCGCGATTAGGATACAGTGAGGGCGGGTGCACTGAACCGTCCTTCGCTGGTTCAGGCGTGACAACCGCTTTACAAAATCTGTACCCTTGATTCCCTGTGCAATGTAATGCTCAGGGAAGCCACGCTTTGTCCAACCATTCTGGGGAGGGAGCTGCCGATGCTTAAAAGTGGTTTCTGTCGTAGTTCGGGACAGGCAGATCAGGTATTGCAATCGGCGACAGGTCACGTCAAACGACATTGAAATAAAATGTCTTTTAAGGCACGGGGGGTGGGGGCACCAGCTGGGCTCTCCTCCTGCACAGGCGACTGTAAAATCTCTCCTTGCCAATAGTTTCATCCCGAGTGAGATTGTAACTCTTTCGAGTACATTCACAGTTCTTGACCTTTTTTTTTGTTCAAGTCCTGGAGTGGGACATGAACCCACAACCTTCATGACTCAAAGGTGAGGGTGCTATGAACTGAGCCACAGCTGACACCTCCGAGTGAGATTGTAGGGTTAAAGCTATTGGCGAGCTGTCCGCTCGTGTGGCATGTGCGGACAATTCGTCTGTTGCGTGTTATTAGTCATTATTTATATGCCGAGAAATCGACCCAAGGAAAAGATAAATAATTGCAAAATTAGGATGCAAACTGACCATGTCGCGAATGTGTTACACAAACCCATCACCGTTGCCCTGTGTCGCTTGACCGACATGTCACTTCACCAAGCAGTCTCCAAACAGCGGACCGTTACTTAGCAAATGTCCTGCTGCCCTGCCTGTGGGGGACCCTTAAACCAGTGTGTGTACCTGAAATCTCACCTCGCCGTTTTAGATTCAAGTCCCAGACTGTTGTCGTCCTCCTGAACTCGGAACATGGAGAGAGGAACCAGCCCTGGATTGACACTTTAAAAATTCAGAGACCCCCTGGTTTTCTTCTGGAATCGGAAGTTTCCCCGGGTGATAGCAACAAATCTCAGCACAGGGGACACTTTTGTGTTGTTTTTTTTTAACACACAGCTTCATGTCCACCACAAGCAAAGGGGGAGAGAGGGAGAGAGAGACGCACCAGGAGCCGGTTGGTCCTGTCTGCTCTGTCGTGGTACATTCAGCTTTATGTACAACATCAATCTCTCCATACTCGTAAAATTGGTGGAAACGGCCAAAGAGCAACAACGGCCGTTGTTCACTTTTTTTTTTTTGCAACGTCTAACAGTTTAAGTGATGTTTCATGTTGGGTTCTTGTGTAAAATACATTGAGAGACAGTCATGCGCTCAATGTTGTGGGGCGGACAATTGTGTGATCCGGTTTAGAGGGTCAAAGTGGGTGGGGAGGGGGGGGGAATTAAAATCAAGCACAGAAGCGGACTTATTTTCAACATTTTGACCCATTGTCCACGATGCAACTTCATCCCCAACGCTCCCAGGCGATTAGAACAGGAAATAAATGAAATAAATGATTAGAGTACGAAACAAACGATTTTAATGCAATTTTTTTTCTTTTGACCAGCCCAGGCAACCCAGTTGAAATGATTTCATGGCCACCACTCGCTGTGTTAACATGGTTCCCATTACGCCTGGTATTTTCACACAAATGTTTTGCATTATCCGATCTTTGCAACGCTATCAACATCCTATCCAGCGTTCGACCGAGTTATTTAATATTAATTACCGTCTGTGTCGGTTCTCCTGTAACCCTTGTTTCTGCCGCTGGCCTTTGAAAAGCCGCAGAGAAAGCAACTGGGCCCTTGAACAGGAGGAAACTGTTTTCTTTTTTTTAAATTTAAATCATTTTTAAATGTAAAGGTACACATTTCAGGCGTGAAATCACATTCTGGGTTTACCCATCATTATTTTGTGGAGCTTCGAAACGAAACAAAAATCCTGGCGGGTACTTGAAACTCGCGTCCTCTAGTGATCAAATTGGGGAATGAGAGCTAACAAATCACATGGGAGGAATTGCATTTATATAGCGCTTTTCGGACCCTCCGGGGGGTGTTCCAAAGCGCACGCCCATTACAGCACTCTGGAAGTGTAATCGCTGTTGGAACTTGGGGGAAACTTGGCACCAGTTTATGTACAGCAAAGCCCCCAAAACTGAGAATGACCACAATCTTTATTTTTGTTTTGGGGGTGGGGTGGGCAATGATTGAGAAATAAATACTGACCAGGAATCCGTGGGGAAATCCCCCCCCCACCCACACCACTCTCCTTCCACCCGGGCGTTTTTCACCCCAACCGAGAGCGGTTCACTTGCTTTCTTAAGATCTCAGCTGAAAGGTGGTGGTGGTGTCGCCGACTGTGCGGCACACCCTCGGCGCTGCACTGGAGTGTCAAGGCCAGCTGGCTGAGCTCAAGCCCCTGGAGTGGTATTTAACCCACCCCCCACCCACCCACCCCCAAAAATAAGCTGCCGGTGTAGAAATGAGAGTGCAGCCGGCCAAACCTTGGCTGATACTGAACGAAACACACACATCCTTCGGGTTTCACATCACCGCTAAACACAGCCAACCAGCTTCACACAGCCGACTGGCAACCAAACCAGTCCGGGATCACCTTCTGGAGTGGCCGAACACGCCAACGGATCGAACATTTTGGCAGTAAAGCCTAACCCGCCGCCTGGTCCAAACGGATTTGACCGAATTGGGCGAGTCAACAGACCAAATCCGAACACAACGAAGTTTCCTGTCAACATATCATTTTTTCCAAACGAACGTTAGCTTTTCACGCTCCTCCCAATTTCATTCCCTCCGTTAACCGCAAACGTTGCCTGGGTCAGTCGCAGCAAGCCGATGCAAGAGCATTCGTTCGCATGTCAGGCGCAAATCATTGGGAGAGATCCGGATACTCGCAGCGGAATTGGCGGGTAATAGCCGCGCAGAATGTAATCTCCTAGCTGCCAAGCAGCCCCAACACCCCAGGCCCACCACCACCACCAACCACCACCCCCCCCCCCAAAAAAAAATTCATAAACATAATTAATTTAGACGAAATTGTTGAAGAAACTACAGAAAACCAAAACATGATTTGAGGAGTTTTATTTGTAACGGGTTCTCGCCGAACCTGCCACGAATTGTAAAGGAGTGGGAAACCCACAGTCTTGTTAACTAAGTTTATTCTCAGTTTCCCTCAGTTGCACGCTCAAGGATTGCCCTCAGTTGGAGAAACAGCTTCGTTTGGGATCAGCTTGGGACTGCTGGAGACCTGTCCCCATTGTGTCATGAGTTCGTTTAATCAGTCCCCATCCTTCCCCTCACCCCGGACAACCATCACATTTAAATACACAATCTGATCTGCTTTGCCGGGGTTTTCAGGCTCACTCTTATGTGTAGCTAGAAGACTGGGAGCAGGTTCAGGGTTAATGCTGTTAAGCTAACGGCTATTCGGCCCCAGCTGTGCCTCCCTTGGTAGCAGGTTGACTCTCAAACCCCAAAGGGCTCCATATTGAAGCCCCACTTCAATCCTGGAGCTGGACTGACACTGCAAGTTCAGTACTGGGGGAGGGCCATACTGTCGGAGGTGCCGCCTTGCAGGTGGGATGTGAGAGATCCCCATAGGATCATTGCAAGAGTTAAGAGCCACAGTACGCCGAGGAGCTGAAGATTTTGTAGAAGACCCCCCTTGGGCTGTATGCCTGACATTGAATGTACTTTGTGTATACCAGGAGTGGTATCGAGGCAGCTCAGGGAGGTGTGTGAAGGAAAGCTGAATTCTATTGCACTTTCTATAGTTTTGCAATTTGAAATGGTTTGCCCCTGGGGCTGTATGCCTGACATGGACTGTATGTTATAAATATCAAGAGAATTACAATTGTAGAGAGACACCCAGCAATAGAACACACTGTGTGGGGGCAAGTCGAATTTTATGACACTTTCTGCAGTTTTCGAGTTGAAATATTTTGCCGTGCACTTTTACAAATGTAATGAATAAATTATATTTTTTGGAAGGCTAAAGGCGAGCCGATGCCATGGCCAATATTTATCCCTCAATCGGCATCACTAAAACAGATTCTCTGGTCATTATCACGTTACTGTTTGTGGGATCTTGCTGTGTGCAAATGAGCGGCCGGCGTTTCCCAATTTGCAACTGGGACCACACTCCACACAAAAAAAAAGAGTACCCCGTTGGCTGGAAAGCGCTGGGAGACATTCCGCGAAAGGGTGCTATGTCAATGCAAGCCTTCCAGTGCACCGGTCATCGTTTTAGCTGTTCACACGCCTTGCTTTGGCCGGTGACCCATGGCGAATGCAAGGTGCAAGTGCCCGCAGGGACACCCTGTGCGTGGTGTCAAGCTGCGCTTGGAATTTAGCTTGGTTGAGAGGTTTAGTAAGCAGGGTGGTATAGGGGCTGGTGCAAAAGCTGAGGAGTGTGTGTGTGTGTGTGTGTGTGTGTGACGGTGCAGAGGGACTGCAGACTGGCTTTGCACTGTAAACACAGGTGTAGATTTTTCTTACAAGGACGTTAAAAAAAAAAACCCGGAGCGTTCTGGTTTATTTTAATCTTTCGTAGCCCCGATCATTAATTTGGAGATACTGGCTCGCACATTTGTTTGCAGAATCTTTACAGGTACTTGGAATAAAATTACACGGCTCTCTTTTATTTATTGTTTTAAAGATACATGCAAAAAGCCTGTTTCAATACCCCAACAGCGCTGAGTAAAAGTCGGCACTGATCCCAGGTATTAAGGATCAGGTTCAAACGACTGTAAGACCGCCTTGTGCTCCTAGACACCATTGCATCGGTGGGTGGTTGGAGGGGTCACACGCTATGAATCCGAACTGAGCCACAGAGCAGGCGGTGCAAAGGAGGCAATCGTGAGCCCTGAATTCCAACACGTCTTTTTTTATTATTTGCCCTCCGCTCGCTCTTTGCCAACGCGACTTTCCCCTACCCTCCTCCGCCTTCCCCTTTTGTTTTTGTACGTGTGTGTGTGTGTGGTGTATAAACTGCGTTTGCTTACCGGGCATTCGTTCATTCATTCATTCATTCTAGGCTTTCTTATTTTACCCCGCCCGGGCTACATGTAAATAGAATTGTTATTCCAAGGGGGGTCATTCATTCAGAAGAGAGAGAGAGAAAAGAAATAAAAAAATAAGGTGCAAACTCATTCCAAATGTTCAGGGCGTGCTGCACAGAGAATGGCTGCTGGGAGACTTGGGAGCCGTGTCTGTAACGGAAATCAGTGCTTCAGAAATTCGAAGCCCTGAACTTGTACAGTCCCAGCGACAAAGAATGTGGAACCTATAAAGGTGAGACAGGAAACGCCGGACATACTTTCTCCAGCCTTCAAAGGTTCAATTCTCTTCATAGCCCGGCTCTAGTGTTTATATATTCACCAGGGCTCCGACTCGGGCGGCAGGAGAGCAGAAACGACTTAAATGTGTAGAGAGTTTTAAGCAAAAGACCATCCTGCGCTCTGGAGTTGCGGCTGAATGGAGCATGTAACTGTTCACTCCATCGACACTGGGGTGAGTCAAAGGTCTGACATGAAATGCAGTAAAAGCTCAACGGCCAATATTCCTGATATTATTTTGTTGCTTGTGGACACTAATAATTCCAGTCATTTTAAGAGGTGAAATTGCAGGTTGCCATGGGAACAGCACGCCAGGACTGTAGAAATTTGCAGGACCATTGGGGATTGAAAGTCCAGACAGACAGAAATAGCTCAGAACAGGGAGATAGGACGGGAATGAATCGCCGCCGTGTCAACTCGAGTAATGGTTTGTCCAGACGCACACACGCACTCCCTCTCACATACACACACTCTCTCTCTCCCCCTCTCTGTCACACACACTCACATTCTCTCCCTCTCGCACACACACACTCTCTCCCTCTCACATGCATACACACAGACATGCATTCCCTCACACATACACACGCACTCCCTCTCACACACACACCCACACACACACACTCCCTCTCTCTCACACACACACTCTCTCTCCCTCTCTCACACACACACTCACATTCTCTCCCTCTCGCACACACACTCTCTCTCCCTCTCACATGCATACACACAGACATGCATTCCCTCACACATACACACTCACTCCCTCTCACACACACACCCACACACACACACTCCCTCTCTCTCACACAAACACACATGCACTTCCTCACACACACTCTCTCCCTCTCACACACACACACATACGCACACGCATTCCCTCACACACACACTCACTCACACACACCCACTCTCTCTCCCTCTCTCACACACACATGCACTCCCTCTCTCACAGACACACATACACTTTCTCACACACACTCTCTCTCACACACACTCACACACACTCTCTTTCTCTCTCTCACACACACTCTCACACTCACTCTCTCTCTCACACACACAGACACACACACTCTCTCTCACACATACATACTTGCACTCTCAGACACTCATTCTCTCTCACACACACTCTCTCAAACACACACTCTCTCACACACACACACACACACACTCTCACACGCACACACATGCACTCTCTCACACACAAACTTTCACACACACTCTCACATACACTCACACACACACATTCACACACATGCACCCTCTCTCACACACACACTCTCTCTCACACACACTGACACACCCTCTCACACCACACACTGACACACACAAACACAAACACACACAGACACACATTCACACATACACAGACACACACACAGGCACACACACACAGAGACACACATAAACATACACACAAACACAGACAAAAACACATACAGACACACTGACATATGAACACACACAGATGCGCACACACACAGACAAGGACACACATACACACACAGGCACACACACAGACACAAACACACGCTGACACAAATGCACACACAGACACACAGACACACAGAAACTCACACACACGCAGACACAGACACACACACACACACAATCACACAGACACACAGACAAACACACACTCAGACTCATAGGTACAGGTACACATGAACACACACACAAACCCACGCAGACACAAACAAAAACACACACACAAACCCATACAGACACACATACAAACACACACACCCACGCAAACACACAAAGACAGACACATGCACAAACACATACACACACACACATTCACACACTCTTACTCACACGTATTCACACGTACTCACACACACGCATCCACACACACACTTTCACGCATACACACGCACTCTCACACACATATATACACACACAAACACACACTTTCACTCACACACATTCACACGCACTCATACACACACGCATCCACACACACACAAACTCACACACATTCAAACGCGCACATTCACACACATTCTCTTTCACACACACACACGCAGACACTGACACACACACACACACATTCACCAGTGAAGGAGGCAGCAGCGGCTGACACTATTTCACAACCATACGGTATTTTTACAGTTTGCCGTAAATTCAATGGCTTGGCTACTGGAGTTAAACGCTCCGGCTCACCACCAGGCTAGAATAATTAGAAAGCCAAACAGCAAATGTTTAACAAGTTAAAGATTTGCCTTTGTTGCATGTTGACCCGAATGATTGTCTCCGAGACCCTCTCAGGAAGCAGTCAAAAGAGCGTCGAATGCAACAATTCAACTGGAAACAATTCTCCGCGAGAGCCAATGACTATATTTTATATTTTAAGTTTCTGCATGGTGGCTGTGTGTTATAACTGGAATTGCGATTCATACACAGGAAATTAATAACAGGGGGTGGGGTGGGGGGTGGGGGGGGGGGCCTGAAAAGCTGATTTCTCAATGTAACATCGCCAGTTTTTGAATAAAGCAATGACCAATTATAACGCAAGGACGGAAACATTTTGAAAATTGTTTCTGCCAATATCGTTTCAGCACCCTCTTGCTTAAAAGCAAGGAACGCCTCACAAAACGTGAATACAAGGGCGTGGATATGGGCACACCGGTTGCCTCAACATGTGGGAAGCGGGGGTTTTGGACAGTCTGTGACAATATTCTGATTTTCAATCAATCAGGTTCACACACACACACACACACACACACACAAGTTGATCAGCTCAGGGGAGTGAATCAAACAGGCGAGGAGACCCCTAGTTATGGATCCATTCTCGCCCCCTCTTAACCCCAGCCAGCGAAGCAACCGTCCCCAAATTTCATTCGGCAACACCTTCATTCATCATCGTCATTATTGGAGCAGCTTTCTGACTCTATTTTTTGTTTGAGTATCGCACTTTCTGTAATGAAACCAGGACCAAATAGGAAGTTGCAGTGAAATCGCGAGAGTGACCTTGTTTGGGGAGCCTGTTTAGGGCAGGGATCTGGTTACGTAGAACAAATCAGTTTAACAAGATCCACAACCTTTGTGTGTGTGTGTGTGTTATTTTTTTGTACATTTTGTTACAGTCGGGCCCTGGGTAATAAATGCAGGATCCCCCACCTTCATTCTCCTGAATCAAATCCCTTAACGGGGGCATTTCGCCGCATTCCCAGCCCCCGGGTTATTTGTTTATTCCGGGCATTTACGGACCTCATGTTATCACTAATGTCTCTAGTGTTGTTTGACGCTGATGGTGTTGGTACACGGTGACGCAATGGGCAGGAGGACTCGACACTAGTGAAAAATTTGGAGGTGTCAGAAAGAATATTTTTTTTTGATGTCCGTCCACGGGATGTGGGCCAGCATTTATTGCCCACCCCTAATTGCCCTTGAGAAGGTGGTGTTCAGCTGCCTCCTTGAACCGCTGCAGTCCCTGTGGTGAAGAGACCGAGGTACAGGTACAAAGACCCCAGGCAAGTCGGAAGCACCCGCTATTTTAGAGGTTGCACCCCCCCACACACACACACACACACAAACACTCACACACACAGCCCCAATTACAGCTCAAGCATTAGCCCAGGAATTTCCGCCCAGACTTTCATTTTCCACAAGTGAACTTCTTTTATAATGCCCCCCACCTCCCTCTCCCACCACTCACCCCCACCCCCACCCCCTCCTACCCCGGGAGTGGTGACGGTGGCAAACAAATTGCCCAGTTTACCTGGCAGCCCGTGAGAGGCATTCCAACAGAACCCAAGGCAGACCCCAGGCTCCAGACCCCAGACCCCAGACTCCAAACCCCAGACCCCAGACTCCAGACCCCAGACTCCAGACCCCAGAGCCTAGAGCCCAGACCCCAGACCTCAGACCCCAGAGCCCAGACCCCAGGCCCCAGAGCCCAGACTCCACACCCCAGACCTGAGACCCCACAGCCCAGAGCGCAGACCCCAGAGCCCAGAGCTCAGACTCCAGAGCCCAGAGCACAAAGCCCAGATGCCAAGACCCCAGCGCCCTGACTCCAGAGCCCAGACTCCAGAGCCCAGAGCCCAGACTCCAGAGCCCAGAGCCCAGACTCCAGAGCACAGAGCCCAGAGCCCAGACCCCAGAGCACAGAGCCCAGAGCCCAGACCCCAGAGCCCAGAGCACAGAGCCCAGAGCCCAGACCCCAGACCCCAGAGCCTAGACTCCAGACCCCAGAGCCCAGACTCCAGACCCCAGACCCCAGACTCCAGACCCCAGAGCCCAGGCCCTAGAGCCCAGAGCCCAGACCCCAGACTCCAGAGCCTAGACTCCAGACCCCAGAGCCCAGACTCCAGACCCCAGACTCCAGAGCCCAGAGCCCAGACCCCAGAGCCCAGAGCCCAGAGCCCAGAGCCCGGAGCCCAGAGCCCAGACCCCAGATCCCAGAGCCCAGAACCTGGAGCCCAGAGCCCAGACTCCAGAGCCCCAGAGCCCAGACCCCAGATCCCAGAGCCCAGACCCCAGAGCCCGGAGCCCAGAGCCCAGAGCCCAGAGCCCAGAGCCCAGAACCTGGAGCCCAGAGCCCAGAGCCCAGACTCCAGAGCCCCAGAGCCCAGACCCCAGAGCCCAGAGCCCAGAACCTGGAGCCCAGAGCCCAGAGCCCAGACTCCAGAGCCCCAGAGCCCAGACCCCAGATCCCAGAGCCCAGACCCCAGATCCCAGAGCCCAGACTCCAGAGCCCAGACCCCATACTCCAGAGCCCAGAGCCCAGAGCCTAGACCCCAGAGCCCAGAGCCCATCCCCTGGGCAAACACAGGCCTGAGAGAGGTGTGTGTGTGTGTAGGTGTGGGGAGGTGGTGAACAGGGGGAACCATTAGCACCTGGCAAATCCTAACTGTTGTACAAAGTGCACAGCTTGAAGTTTATCTATGTTGCTGGGAGTGTTACCTCACCCAAAGGGGGACAGAGAGAGAGACAGACATCTTTGTTCAAAGAGGAGGTAAAGTCACCAGCAGGCTGGAGAATGTCACAAGCATGCTCCAAAATTGGAGCCAAGTTTGCCAATAATCTCCCGGTGTGTTTTGTGTGGATGTGGCGAGGGCTGATCCACCACAGCACTTTAAAATATATATAAAAGCATTGGGGCTTTTAAAGGGCCTCTTCCTGATTGTGTTTTATATTTGTACTTATCCCCTCCCTATCATCGAGAATACATTTCTCGGGTGAACTCACCTGCTAAAATATGTTTCCATCCTGTGAAATCTGCCTTTGGCACCGGCCAGTTAGCTTTGGGAATAAAGTAATGGGCTCGCTTTTAATTAACTGGGATTTGACAGCACTGGTGGAGAGCGTGCAGAGGAGATTTACCAGGGATGCTGCCTGGGCTGGAGGGTCTGAGCTATGGGGAAAGATTGGATAGACTGGGATTGCTTTTCCTTGGATCAGGGAAGGTTGAGAGGGGACCTGATAGAGGTGTATAAGGTTATGAGGGGCACAGATAGAGTGGATAGGAAGGCACTTTGTCCATTAATAGAGGGGTCAATAACCAAGGTGGGGGGTGGGGGGCACAGATTTAAGGTAAGAGGTAGAAAGATAAGAGGGGAGATGAGGAGAATCTTTTTTCACCCAGAGGGGTGGCGGGAGTCTGGAACTCTCTGCCTGAAAGGGCGGTTGAGTCAGAAACTCTCGCAACCTTTCAGAAGTGTTTAGATATTCACTTGCGTTGCCAAAGCCTCCAGGGCTAGGGGCCAAGCGCTGGGAAACGGGATCAGTTGCAGTCAGGATCATTGTGGACCGGTGCGGAGACGATGGGCTGAACGGCCTCCTTCGGTGCTGTAGACGCCTCTGAGTGTATGAGACAGGAGGGGCCGCCCCCCCCCCCACAATCCCCTCCAAACCCTCCCTCCCTCCTTTAAAAGCATTCCTCCTGGCTGCTACAATGCGATTTGGAACTGAGAGCCTCCTGGAAAGGACTAGTCCCCGCCCCCTCCCGCCCCCCCCAGCCAATCAGCAGCTCCTGCCACCTCCGCATTCGTAACAGCTCTTCAGCCACTCGCATATCCACCACCCAGCCCCCCCCACCACCAACCCACTCCCCCCACTCCCCCCACTCCCTCCCTCCCTCCCTTTCCAACCAACACTCCCCCATCCCAACTCCTTGCATCCAAAAAAAAAGTTTGGGGAAACTTGGGCAAAGTTCCTGACTCCGCCGAACTCAGTTTCCATGTGGAGGGGACGAAGGTTCCGAGTCTGGCAGAAGGTGTTTTTTTATTTTATTTTATTTTATTTATAATTTATTATCCTGTGCAAAGGGTGAAGCCTTGCTGCGTTCATTGCGTTTCTTTGCCTCTCTCTCTCTCTCTCTCTCTCCCCTACCCCACACCCCCCCACCCCCAACCAAACACCACCCAACCTCTCCCTCTCTCCCTCCCTTTCCCCACCCCACCCTCCCCCACCTCCCCCCCCCACCCCCACCCCTCCCCTGTGCACCCATCCCCTCTCCCAGGGACTGTGTGACATGCCCTTAGGCAACATGCAGGCAAGTCCCCGCAGCCTGCCCGTGTCTCCCGCGGGCAGCCTGGCCAGCAGCAGCGGCGACGAGGAGGCAGACCGGCAGCAGAAGAGGTACGACAGCAAGAGGAGGTACTGCAAGAAGTCCAGCGAGGACGGGAGCCCCAACCCCGGCAAGAGGAACAAAAAATCCAGCCCCAGCTCGCAGTCGTACGAGGAGCTGCAGAGCCAGAGGATTCTGGCCAACGTCCGGGAGCGGCAGAGAACTCAGTCGCTGAACGAGGCGTTCTCGTCGCTCAGGAAAATCATCCCCACCCTCCCCTCCGACAAGCTCAGCAAAATCCAGACCCTCAAACTGGCCGCCAGGTACATCGACTTTCTCTATCAGGTCCTGCAGAGCGACGAGATGGACCAGAAAATGACCAGCTGCAGCTATGTGGCCCACGAGAGACTGAGTTACGCTTTCTCCGTGTGGAGAATGGAGGGGGCCTGGTCCATGTCCGCCACTCACTAGCCTCCAGAGCGGTACGTGTTCCTCAATCTAATCCACTCGGCTACGTTCCTACTCAAACTGTCAAGGCAGCAGTCTGTGTGTCTGGGTGTAATGTGTGTGGGTGTGTGAGAGAGACTGTGTGTGTGTGTGTCTGGGTGTATATGTGTTGGTGTGTGAGAGAGAAAGACTGTGCGTGTGTGTGTGTGTGTGTGTTTCTGAGTGAATGTGTGTATGAGACTCTGTGTGTCTGGGTGTGTGTGTGTGTGTGTGTGAGACTGTGTGTGTCTGGTTGTATATGTGTGTGTGTGTGAGAGGGAGACTGTGCGTGTGTGTGTGTGTTTCTGAGTGAGTGTGTGAATGAGACTGTGTGTGTCTGGGTATATGTGTGTGTGTGAGACTGTGTGTGTCTGGTTGTATATGTGTGGGTGTGTGAGAGGGAGACTGTGTGTGTGTGTGTGTCTGTATGTGTGAGAGTCTGGCTGTGTGTGTGTAAGATTGGGTGTGTGTGTGTGAGACTGGGTGTGTCTGGGTGTGTGTGTGTGTGAGACTGTGTGTGTCTGGGTGTCTGTGTCTGGGTGTCTGTCTGTGTATGTGTGAGATTGGATGTATGTGTGTGTGAGAGAGAGAGACTGGATGTGTGTGTGAGACTGGATGTGTGTGTGAGACTGTGCGTGTCTGGGTGTGTGTGTGAGAAACTGTGTGTATGTGTGTCTGTGTGTGTTTGTGTGGGTGTATGTGTGTCCGGGTGTGTGCCTGTTTTGTGTGTGTGTGTGTGTGTGTGTGACTGGGTGTTTGAGTCTGTGTGTGTGTGGGGGGGTGGGCATGTGTGTCTGGATGTCTGTGTGAGTGTGTTTGGGTGTATGTGTGTGGGAGGGTGTGTGTGTGTGTGTGGGTGGTGGGCATGTGTGTCTGGATGTCTGTTTGTGTGTCTGGGTGGGTGTGGGTGGGTGGGCATGTGTGTCTGGATGTCTGTGTGAGTGTGTTTGAGTGTATGTGTGTGGGTGGGGTGTGTGTGTGTGTGGGGGGGTGGGCATGTGTGTCTGGATGTCTGTGTGAGTGTGTTTGAGTGTATGTGTGTGGGTGGGGTGTATGTGTGTGTGTGGGTGGGCATGTGTGTCTGGATGTCTGTGTGTGTGTCTGGGTGTATGTGTATGGGTGGGGGAGAGTGTGTGTGTGTGTGAGGGGGTGAAAGCGCGCGGGACTCCTGGGTGAATGGAACTGAGGCTTGTTGTTTCTGAAGCAGTTGTGTGGCAATATACAAGGTGTCCATTCGCCGACAAACTCAATTCCTCCAGTGGGTCCCGCAACAGTTCCTGTCTCTCTGAAATGCGGGGCAGCAGACAGATTTTCTGCTTGTAAAGTCCCCTTGCAAGTCCCACGTTCAGATGATTTCCGTCTGCACTCAGCGTCTGGGGCTGGAAGTCTATTTCTCCCGTTAGCAATCGCCAATATTTACAGGGTAGAGTGACTGAGACTTAAAGGCACCGAGGGTGTTAAGTACCGGGGGTAAATACTCCTTAACCCCGGCGATGTCGGAGCTGGGTGAAAGTTACAACAGAGCACATTTAATCTTAGATTCCAAGTTTCATTACGGTTTGGATCACAATCATATTTTGCAGTGATTATGAAAACATATGTAATCCTTCGGAATTTTTTAAAGGTGGGGTTGGGGAGAGGTCGCAAAGAAATCCTATCGGGTGCCCATAATCACCCGCAGGTTAGGAAATGGGTCCATAGATGAAAGGGTTAGGGACATTAGTGAAGAACTTGCTTCCGTGAGCAAGTTACTAATATTCATACGAGGGTCAGGAACGACTGTTTATATATACTTTTTTTTAAAATTATCAATTTAATACTTATAATGTTATATATATATATAACCCAGATTTTATTTCCAAAAATATACTTTATTAATACAATTTGTTAAAGTTCATTAAGAAACATTGTGAATTGACTATTTACAGAAAGTGCAATAAGATTCAACTTCCTCCAGACAGCATTTCCACTCTGAGGTGCCCCGGGACATTGGAGAGACTCTTGATATTTACTATACATGATCCGGACGAAATGGGAAATAAGATATTATCCTGACACGTGCAACTAACATGTGCCTTTGCAGCGGGGACGCGCGTTTTGCTTTCGATTGACCGTAGACGACCTATCTATCGGAGCGTGGGTCTAGCTAGATCATTGATGCGGAGCCCACTCAGATGTAACGAGAAACTAACAGAGACGAGGGCTAATCCTGAGGCGAACGACCCTTATCTCCCGGTCTCGTCCGCCCGTCATTCTTCACCTCCAGAGTGACAGCGAGGAGTTAGAATATGAGCAATGTGTGTGTGTTTTTTTTTTGGTCTACTCTGCTTTACTTTGCTTAGTGGCTGGGACGCTGTGGTTAAAGTCACCTCTCCTGATCTGTGTGTTGACAGGCAGTTAAATGTCGGTGAAGATTGGAAGTGAGCGATCATTGCTACTTCGCCTCACAAAGGCTCTGAACTCTCAAAACAAGTCTTCCAGAACGGACAGTGAATTGAAAGATTTCGACAGCAAGAAGATTAAATAAAGTGTCGTTTTTTAACCCCCCAAAAAAGTCCAAACATCGCCCCGCGATGTAGGAGAAGAGTGTGCGGTTCAATCGTGATCAAGTGACAATATCCGCATCCAGGACCTCGGCTCGGACTGAGCGCGTTGGGATCTTCCCATCCGCTTTACGCTTTAGAGTAAAAATTAGTCTATTGCTGAGGTTAACCATCCAGACAAATTTGGACCAAGACAGATCAAGAGAAGCAAACAAACAAAAAAAAAAGAATAAAATATCAGCACTTCTGGTCACTGCTTGTTCGTCCTCAGTAAACCTGGAATAAGCAAAGCGTCACCTTGTTACCGTTTCTCTATCGCGTGTAAATCTTGCTAGTTTATTTATTAAAGTGTTATCACCGAATGGGTGTGTGAGGCGGTGGACTGGTGGCTTCCTTCTTGGCGATACAGAACTTGGTCCTCTTGAGTCGTGTGTGTGTGTGTGTGTGTGAGCTGATTGGGGCGGGGGTTGGGGGTTGGGGGGTCGGGATATGGATTTTTTTAAACAAAATTCAAGTTATTGCCTGGTTTACACAGAAACAAATTTAGTCATTTTTAAAGAATTTTAAAAAAAACGGATTTTCCTGATTAAATAAAACAATCAGACAGAAAATACAAGCCTTAAAACTGACTCAAAATATCTCAAAACTGACGATATCTCAAAACTGACGATATCTCAAAACTGACAATATCTCAAAACCGACAATAAAAACATGACTGGCGGAAATTCACCCTTTATATACCTTTGGATATCGGGGGGGTATATATCTTGCCTCTGTACACACCAGGGAGTGTCAGATTTTTATAGAATGTAGAACATCCATGTATGTGTGTTTATGTATGTGTGTTTATGTATGTGTGTTTATGTGTGTGTGTTCAGCACGTTTGCAATAGACGATCAGCAAAAGCAGCCAGACCTAGGGTCAGTAAAACAGAGAGCAGGCGACAGATTAACCGTAGTCCTCACCTCAGCCCTGAAGTGTCAGACTTCAGTGTTGGATGAGCTCAGTCAGTTGCTTGTATCGGGGACATGGATGTACCAAGTAGATCACCATTTATAAATTAGCTGGTTAAACAGTAACACGATGAGAGGGTGGACATTGCTCAGTTTGGTGTATTGGAGGTTTGACTACTGAGAGTTTTGTCCGGTCGTATAACGGGAACTGAATGTATCCAAAATATCAAACACATGGAGAAGCAGATTTGTCTTAATTGCTAAGGGTACGGATCGATAATGTGGTCGGCCGGCTTCCCACTTAATGGGGACGGCGGCTTCCTTTTAAAGTTCCGATTTTTGAAACTGTTTAACGTCAACTTGCCTTCGGGGGAGTTGCAGAATTCCCAGTGCTGGGATTTGAGAATTTGAGAGAGAGAAAGGGAAAGAGAGAGAGAGAGAGAGAAGTAAGAAACTGTGAACTTGCACATGTTAAACTCGGGAGGGGGAGGAGGGGGAGGAAGGGGGGGAGGTTTAAACTTGTGCAGTTAAAATGTCACAGATCAAGGGAAATGTATTCGTAATGAAGCAACAGCGTTGTGGAGGCGCCTGTGGAACGAAGCGGCCTATAAGATCTTGTCTGAAAGTATTGGCGGGAGCAGGTCCATAACAAACTGGCTGCAAAGTTGGTGCAGTGGTCGATGTAGAAATGGAAGTGGCCAAGAGGTGATCTTTCACTCATTAGGGTCCCGGGGACTGCCACAAACTTACTCCAGGTAGGCACGGATTAACCATTAACCCTGTGACAGCGGTTTACAGTCGGTAGAGAGGAAGGAATCTGATCTCTTCCCCCCACCCACCCACCACCCCTCCTCTTTCAGACATTATTTCTCACTCTCTGACCAGCCTGACCTTTAACTGCGGCCCTTCGCGCTCCTTGAGTTGCAATGTGATATCCCCACCCCCACCCCACCAACCCTGTAGCCTTAGGAAGGACTCCCCATTTTCTGGAGCAGTTGGATGGTGGAATTGAGTGGCGAGTCCGGTTCCCGAAGCGCTTCGTGGGCTGTAGGTGATACCGGCTTTGATGCAGGACAGTCCGGCAGTGAGGAATTGCACCCCCACCCTCCCCTTCCCCTCCCCTCTCCCCAGCACCCCCTCCCCAACAGTCTTTGTGACTGAATCCCTCAATATATATCCTGTACCCTTGGTTAGCCAGCTTTGTTCACTTTGTTTCCTTTAGCACTGGGGGGTGTGGGTCACCCTTGGTTATCGGGACCTCACTTCTGAGCTCCAGACCTTCATTGCCCCAATGCTCCCTTCCCCTTTTTTTAAATTTTTCACTGACACATTCATCCCATCCAACATCCTCAAGCGCAGTGTGAAAGCGGCCGGACCGTGCACCCCTGTCCTGTGGTATCTGGGGAGGTTGGAGGGGGAGGTTGGAGGGGAGGGTAGTGAATCATTAGGAAAGGCGTTATACAATATATTATATACAATCACTGTAAAAACGAAGGAAAAATATTTCTCCCCCCAGCCCCCTTTCTCCCCTCCCAACCCTCCCCGTTTCCGCTATGGCAGACAGAGGCATTGAGTAAAAGGTGTGTGTGTGTGTGTTGGGGGGGGGTGGTGGGGAGAGGAGGACAGAGTTGGGGGAAGGGGGTGTTTGGGGGGTGGGAGGAGAGAGGGGGCTGGGGGTGGGAGGTCTGGTCGCGGAATTAAGGTTCGTGCCTTTGCATAAGATTGTTCAACAAGTTGACCCCCTCCCCCCACCCCCCCAACCCCCACGTCCAGGCGGCCGGAGTCCTGGACAATGTATGGGTCAAGTGTCATGTGCTCTGCGTCCAGTGGCCTGCCGCCACAGTTAGAAAATAGTAGCCCACCCCCACCCTCACCCCAACCCCCACCGGACTGTGAGTCTTTCTTTCCAAAGAGTTTCGCAAGAGAGTTTACGACCCTCCCCAGTGTAATTTTTAACCCCGTGTAATTTGGCTCCCCGCAATGAATCACTTAATCTGGGGAAGTTGGCGATGGGGTTAAATAACTTGTCCTAGTTTTGGTGCCTGGTGTATTTTTTGTTGTTTTTTTTTACCCCGAGTCCGGCCCGGCTGCAAAGCTCCGTTTAAACAGGAATCTTCCTCCCCAGTCCCCCTGGCCTGAGACTGAGGCTGAGCCACAAGGAGAGCGAAGGTTGTTTTTCTTTCACAGCCCGGCCTTGGCCTGGGACGCCTCTCTCACCTCGGTGCCCCCAGCCCGGGGTGGAGGGGACTGCGAGCGGCCTCGGGGGTGGGGTACCTGCGGCTCGCCACTACCCGCTGGAGGAGGCTGGAGTCCGGCATTGCGTGGGAATTGTCCCCGCTCTCGGCTCAGACGCAAACTCCCCAGCCCCCTGCTCTCTATGTGTATAGCTGGGGTTGGGAGGGGGGTTGGGGGGTATGTGTGGGGGGTGGTGGGGGGTTAGAGGGAATCTCAGCCAGTCCCCCGCACCTTGCAAACAAGGCAGGGTGAGATCACTGGGGGCTGGGGGCTGATTACCATGGCCCGCCCGCCTCCTAACCCTGTCCGCGATTTATCCACCGCCGCGATTGTGGGTGACAGGGACACTTTCTTTCTGGTCCTTTGCCCTAGATTCAGAGTCTGAACTAAATGAAGGGGCAGGTTCAGCATCCAACCGAATCGAAATAAACACGACCCCCCTCTCCCCCCACCCCCCACCCCCACCGCTTTTCCATGTTTTCGAATTGTGAACAATTTAATTGAACCGCAATGTCCGATATGGCTTCACTCACAGACCCGATAAAAAAGGCAACTTTAGTGCATCTCCTGTCCGCCCACCGTCCCTCCCTCCCAGGAAGGACTAGGGGGTTTTATATTCTGTTGTGCACTCACTCACTGGTCCTCAGCAAACTCCCCTCTCGCCCCCTTCCCCACCCCACCCCACACCCCCACGATATTGTAGATAAGCACCCACTCACCGAGTGCCGCACGGTTTTATGTACAGTGGCCCCGCATCCTTAAGCTTAGAGGCCGATAGTCCCTGTCAAGTATCCCCTGTGAAAATATGCCGTCGTATGCATGGCATCCGCCAAACAGATCTAAACAAACCGCCCTGACCTGAAGCACATTTTAACCCAGACCCTGATCTGTACAATGACACAAGGTGTAATGCGGGAAATCTCCACCTAAAGTTTACCGCTCAGATCCTGCATTGAGAATGATGGAAATGTGTAAAACCGGTGCTAACGGACTAGCTAAACTTTCCCACCCCCTCCCCCCAACCAACAATGTTCTTGACAAAAAACTCTAGGCATGAAAATTAGAAATATTACATAAAATCAGAAATGTATAAAAAACCAGAGACCTGTTGCGCCGCCCGATACTGAATAGTCCCTCAGATTACTGTCAGACCCCCGACCTCAACTCTCTGTCACGCCACACCTCATAATGCAAGAGTTTGCTTCCATTTCGGTATCACAGGTGGAGAGAGAGAGGGAGAGAGAGATCCGAAAGTGCAGCCGCCTGTCTAGCGGCTGGTTCGGTACCCGGGACAATATAAACCGGTGCAGCGTCCCTCACATGTCGCCCACAATTCCTTTCTTAATGTTCAAACGTTTGTTGTTTAATCGGAAGCAATTTGGTGCACAGTGAGAAAGGAAGAGGTGAGACAGAGGCGCTTTCATATCGAACACCGCAACAAGAGTGCATCACCAGTGAGGCAGAAAAAACACACACACACCTTGTTCCCCTTTCGCACTGTATCCCTGATCAGAACATGGAGCCTCAGCTTAAAATCGTTTCACCTCCCTGCTTCCAGAGTTAGAGGGTGACACGGGTTAGAGGGAGTGTGATACGGATTAGAGGGAGTGTGATACGGGTTAGAGGGAGTGTGATACGGGTTAGAGGGCGTGTGATACAGGTTAGAGGGAGTGTGATACGGATGGTGTGTGATACGGATTAGAGGGAGTGTGACTCGGGTTAGAGTGTGACTTGGGTTAGAGGGTGACATGAATTAGAGGGAGGGTGATACGGGTTAGAGGGAGTGTGACTTGGGTTAGAGGGTGACATGAGTTAGAGGGAGTGTGATAGGGGTTAGAGTGTGATACGGGTTAGAGGGAATGTGGCTCATGTTAGAGGGTGACATGAATTAGAAGGAGTGTGATACGGGTTAGAGGGTGACATAGGTTAGAGGGAATGTGATACAGGTTAGAGGGAGTGTAATACGGGTTAGAGTGTGATACGGGTTAGAGGGAGTGTGATACCGGTTAGAGTGTGATATGGGTCAGAGTGTGATACGGGTTAGATGGTGACATGAGTTAGAGGGAGTGTGATACGGGTTAGAGGGAGTGTGATACCGGTTAGAGTGTGATACGGGTCAAAGTGTGATACGGGTTAGAGGGTGACATGGGTTAGAGGGAGGGTGACTCGGGATTAGGGTTAGGTTAAATGCTTTAGGGCTAAACCAACAATGAATTGATATCTTATTATTATTATTATTATTATATGAATTGATATCTGCCTGATCTTGAACGCTTGAGAAAGTGAATAAGTTTTGAAGTTAATAAGCTTATCATTGTCCCAGCCGCTAGGCTTGGTAAACTGGACCCCTATCATTCCTCTGTATTTAGAGCATTGACCCCAGAGTGTGCCTCTCTCTCTCTCGATTTCTATCCCCTACCCCCACCCCATGTAGACCCTAATCTCACTCCAGTCCTCAGTTTGGTGAACAGCAATTGCGGAAATCACTGACGGAGATAAACCTATAAAAACGACCAGGTCAGGTTAGAAAATCCAAACAGTGAGACAACTGGCACAACCCTCTTCAGAATGTCAGTGACGACCGATTTCCACAGCGTATTAATGAATGGACTTCATATGTTGGTCTCAAATGGGATGGGAGGGGCAAATGGAGGGAACTCTGAGGCCCCGTTGCCCCATGTTCATCCCCTGACCCACTAGCTGGCTGTGTTTTCGGACCTTTGATCCGTCATAAAGGCGGGTAACTGAACAGGAGGCAAACTCTTGCATTATGAGATGTGGTGTGACAGAGAGTTGAGGTCAGGGGGTCTGACAGTAATCTGAGGGGCTATTCAGTATCGGGCGGCGCTCTGATTTTTTAATAAACTAGAGTTTTACCAAGAACACTGGGGAAAAAGTTTAGCTAGTCCACTAAGCACCGGTTTCACACACTTCTATCATTCTCAGTGAAGATCTGCTGTACGTGGTTTTACAGACCAGGCACATGTTTTTAAGATAAAAGCAACGCAAAAAAAAAAACTGCGGATGCTGGAAATCCAAAACAAAAATAAAAATACCTGGAAAAACTCAGCAGGTCCGACAGCATCTGCGGGGAGTGGGGAACACAGTTGAAGAGTCACACCGACTGGAAACGTTAACTGTGTTCCTCTCCCCCCAGATGCTGTCAGACCTGCTGAGTTTTTCCCAGGTATTTTTATTTTTATTACACATGTTTTTAAGATGCATTTTGTCCCGGTGTGGGCTCTCAATTCGAGCCAGCATCTACTGACAGGTCAATAACAGCGACAGGGAGTTAAATTCACCGGTTTTAACAGCTGAAGGGACAACTCCAGGTTAAATCGATTTTCCAGATCGAGGAATTGTGCACTCAAAATTCCCCCATTCCAAAAAGCGGCAGACATCCCAATTCTGATTCCCCCACCCCTGATATTTACGAAATGTAACAGAGTTTGTCCAATTCAAAAT